>NC_068422.1:62155884-62455884 GCF_023373465.1 Oncorhynchus keta
TATAACAACCCAGACTGGGCACCTGCACACATGCACTGGGACTTTCTAAACAATAAAAAGTCATTTATTTCTGATTGGAAACAGCGGCTCTTCATTAACCACCCCCAAGAGCATGCCAGAAGACTGCATGATGTCCCCCTTAGCGTAAAACATACTGTAGATGCATTCTATGTTCTTTACTGGACAACCCAGGACCAGGTCTGTACTGCTCATTAGATACAAAAAAAACTATAGCAGTGGTAATATACGTTATTGTCTTTATTGTTCCTAGAAATAAGAGCAGAAACTCAATTTCCAAAGTATAGGTCTGGTTTATCCATCTATTTTGTAGTTATCCTATAATTACAGAATGAATAGGTGGATTAGTTGTAATTGCAGGGGGTTTGATGGACTGATAATTGCAGAAGTAACAAACACTGGGTATAATCAAGGCATTTCAGGGCAGTGAGCTTGTTAAGTTCAACTCTGGCAGTGACAAGGAGAGTCTTGTGCACGTCATCCATGCTACAGACTTCCTAAAGGCTTATTCAGGGCAGGCAACAGTGGGACACACTCAACTGTCTTGTAAAGCCGATACGTTCCTTCAACTCCATGAGAGTACTGCTGACACTGAGGTCACATGGGCCAATAATGACACCCCTGGTTGCATCTAGCCTTCTCTGTCAGGACACGTCCACCTAATACACCCACGCGCACGCGCACACGCACACTCATAATACTTTATACACAATGGTTGAGTTTATTCTGCACCCTTTTCATCTTTTGGGTGTGATTGCTTCAGGGCTGAAGGGATAATGAATCAAACAGATCGAAAATTGAAAGGGATACCCATTGAGATAGCTTTGGCTTTCTCCTGTGTTGTATAATTATTTGTGTCATGAATGAGAGAGTTTGTTTGAGTTTCGTGCCAGAGGGATGGCATATTTTACTTGTTATAAAAAACATTGTAGGTATGAAACAATGAATCACTCCTACTATTGCATTATTACAGAGGGTAGTGATCTGGCCTAGTAGAAAGAGGTTGTCAATAACCAGGTCAAACCATATTCATAAGAGGGTCAAACCATATTCACAAGAGGGTCAAACCATATTCATATTCATAATTCATACCACCTTCATTAGTAATGCTATGGGTTTCTCAACCATCTGAGTAGGCTGTCCATTTATACAAAGAAAAAGAAAAAGAAAAGTCTCCCCTCAAAAGTCCAACCAAGTCACGTCTCATTTCTCCACAGACATTTTCACTTATAAATCAGATTACTCTAGGCTAAAATAGCAGCAAAACTATATTTAAGTAAACAGACGAGTCATCAATTAAATTCCGCAGACAATTTGTTCCCTGTTACAACAGGCCCACTGCATGACCAAAAGCATCATAAAGTTGAGTCGTCTATCTCGTTTTGTTGACATTCGCCTACGGTAATTAGATCTCCATCATTTCAGTGATGTTGTTGAACAAAACCACATTAGTACTAATCAAGAATTCATTTTCTGGAAGGCGCACTCTAAATTATTTTTTGAGAAAACAGTTGAAAAGTATGGATTTATGTGTTTTGGGAAGACTTTTTCACGAGTTTCTTCGTGCCAAAGACATTTGACCCTGATGGTAGAGTGTCAAGCCCTTGTTTCATTGAGATGTACAGCAGCCAATTCACTACCAAGGAAAACAATAACTGGTGCATTTCATGTGTTGGTGTCATGAATCAAATGAATATTCTGTATGAACACAACACAACTGCTCCATCAAATGCTGACCCAGTAAAACATTTTCTCTTGTCAAATTTAGTTCCACAAATCCTATAGAAGGTAGATTTAACCTCAGGAAGTAAACACAATACTGGTTTCTGATATTCTGTTATTATCCATTGTTAAAAAAGTGGTTAAGAAAAACAAATGATTCAGATATTTGTAGTATCAAAATCACTAATGTGACAATTCCACCCAGAATGCCATAAATATTCATACATTATCCGCCCTGAGTCACAACATGATAAATGGTTAACCGCCAGGAACGTTATATTCTAGGAAAAGCCTTTACGTCTCATTAAGTTGGACTTGAAGAGACAGTGTATTACGCAAACTCATTCCCACACATTGCTCCTTTGTCTGGTCTGTCTGTCTGTCTGTCTGTCTGTCTGTCTGTCTGTCTGTCTGTCTGTCTGTCTGTCTGTCTGTCTGTCTGTCTGTCTGTCTGTCTGTCTGTCCGTCCGTCTGTCTGTGTCACTCTCCGCACGCGCATGCACGCACGCACGCACACACACTCTCTCTCTCCTTCCTTCCTTCCCTCTCTCTCTCTTTCCTTCTTTCATTTGCCTACTCTACTCTGAGCGTGTGGGGCTGGGGGCTGTGAACCCACAGAGCTCTCTCCATTAGGAGTACTGTCCCCGGCTTGCCTGAGGACCTACATGTCAGCACGATATAAAATGGTAATTACCTCATCACGCCCTCCCTCTAGCATGAGTAATTACACATTTCAAAGAAATGACATTTGTTTCCCAATGATCTGTAACAATAGGGATTGTTTTGCTGATCTGCGAGGGCACTTTGAAAGGCTTCCAAGGCAGAGAGGAGGCATTTTTCCATTGTCAGTGGTGCACTGGTCGGGCACTGGAAGTCCAGGGAAAGGCTCTTGTCTCCGATTTTCCGCCCTGATTGGTGACAATGGGCAGCTACTCTGTTTGGATGTGTCAGCTGAACTAAGCACTCCCCTCTCTCTGGGCGTCACTGAAGTTTGCAGTGGAGACAATTCATATTATGCACAGCAAATTGTAGACGTGACATCATTTCGCTCATGGTAATTATTTACATGCTCAGGACACGCATTACGTTGTGTTTGCAATACTCTAGGAATTCTGTCAGACATGAAGCAATGGGATTATGCTTTGAGGGATTTGTACAGTATGCTAATATTATTATTACTGTAATATGTCAATAGAGAGCTTTTTTAATATTGAGTAATGAAATTACTCCATCTAAAAATTTAAAATAAATGACAAGGAACCCCCCTGTGAACAGGCAAGGTAAATACTTTTAGGAGTAAAAAATTGAAAAATCACTTGTAACTATCCAAACTGCAGTTGGAGCTTGTGTCTTCAATTCCATCAGCCTAAGGCCATGGGAGATCCCAGTTTACCTGAAGTAGTTGACCTGTTCTCAATTCCAAAGTGAATGAGATACATAATGGGATGTTACCAACAGAGAAGAATATACCAAAACCTCTGTAATGGGCTTCTATGCACAGCTTTGCTCTGCCTGCCTCAGCTGGTGGGGCCACCATAAGCCATACAGCTACACTGCATAACATCACATGTTCAAGAGTCTTCCCAAAGTCTCTTTGGCTGAGCAAGCATTTTACGCATGAAGGGCCATTTTGTTTCCCATACCATTGTGATGTAATACACATTTATTACAACAAAAAAACGACTGTATCCTACAATGAAAAATGGAACACATAATGTAGGGGGAAGACAGATGAGGGTAAGTCATGTTATAGCTGCTGTTTAGATCTATGTGGGTTTGGCAACACTGCGGGCAGGGGAGCCTGAGCGGTAAAGCTGATTTACATGAGATGAAGAATGGCCCAGAGGGACTGGCCCTATAGGAAATGGATTTGAGAATAGATGGAGGTGGAGTGAAGGATTTCTGGGATCTCTGGGAGTCCTGTAAGTGGAAGCTCCACCGACAATAACATCCGCGGCACATGACACCCTTTTTTTTGTCCATAATGGCAAACACAAATATAACTTAATTTAAAGTGGTTATAATTCTGACATATTACTAAAAGCATAAGTAAATTCATGCAGTGTATTATTTTTGTTTTATTACAATTTTGAACCAAAAGTGGTGATTTGCGAATTGTGAATTTATCACCATAGAGTTAGATATAGGAGTCCAGATGGATAAAACCTGTACCGGCATTGTCATTGCCATTGAGGGCTTCCACCATTTTAAAGTAGTCAACTCGGTGGACCTTCCCTTCCTGTGGGTGAAGGAAGGATCACATGATTCCATCCGGGTCATGAGGAGGGATCAGCGAATGAATTATAAACGTGAACAAACATTCCATAACTGTAGGAGGCTTTAAATTGCCAATCTTGGCTTTATACCTGTTCAAACAACACACTCTAGATGGCAGTATGCACCCTTTCAGTGTATCTGCTAATTCATAGAAGTAAGTAGAAGAAAATTGACGACTTAAAAATTGAGATTACTTCAAGGGTGGTGCCTGTGCGCTCACAGATGCCCTAATTGGACATGAATGAAGATGATATCTCTGTCATTCTGTATGTTTTCGACATAAGAGTTGAAAATGTTTATTTGAACGGCCCTCCAACTGGTAATTACTAGTTGGAAACTTCTCCCAGATGGTGACGTCTGACGTCACCTAGTAAGGAAATTACCTCGATAATAGCAATTTCGGCAGTTAAATGCAACTAAATATATGTTTTTTGAACATTATAATTTGTTTACAAGTCTGATAGCTGTACTTTTAGTTTATGGTTGACACAGCTTATAATCGATGAGTTTCCCACTAGTAACAGTTGGATGGCCATCAAATAGATATTTCCCTGTCGTATGTGGTAAATATAGAGATTGATAGCGATATCATCTTTATATATGTCCCATTATGGCGTATGTGAGCACATGAGCAGCGCCATTGAGGCCATCTCCATTTTGAAATAGTCCATTTTCTTCTACAATGTCTATAAGTTGGCAAACAAACTGAAAGAGTGTATACTGCCATCTCGAGTGTCTTGTCTGAACAGGTATAAAGCCACGTTGTGTGAAGGATCGGGAGACAGGTGCAGGAATGCGTAATAGGGGTTTTTATTGACGGGACAAAGACCAAACAAATACGTAGACAAAACACAGGGTTGAAACCCAAACAAAAGAGTGAGGAGTACGATGAATAAATACAAGGGGCGAGACCCGTAATACATACACGGGACAAGCCCGGAAAACACAAGCGCACAATGATACACCACAGGACGAGACACGTAATCATATCTGCACCATCCAAATGGCACGAAAAGCCAAAGCAACACAGCACAGGCACAACGGACATTGGAACAATAATAGACAGCCCAATGGTGAAACAAAGGGCACATTTATATAAATACAATCAGTGAGTAATTGGAACCAGGTGTGCGTAATGACACAGTTCAGTGCATAGAAGCTGGTGACGTAGACCTTCGAAACTGGTGCACAGAATGAGCAACAGTACCGGTGGGATCCGTGACACAAGTATAATTCATTGGATTTTTTACAAACGGTCATTAATTACATTTCATCTGTCAAATTTGATTAATTAATTCAAGGAAAAAAAGGTCAACATTTAATGGGGAGACACTTGGTTATCATCATAATAAAAGGAGATGATGTTTTTCAATTGAAATTCCAGAATTTAATTACGGATTTAAAAACCAAATGAACTAATGAGTAAAAATATTTTCCGCACTGCCCCTCGGTTACCAACTAAGTCATTTTTCACAGCACAATACAGTATGTTTGACGCACGCTAGAGTCATTCTAAAGTGTGCATGGCAAATGGCAACAGATTTCATCGATTAAAGGCTGTTCTGTTCCTCAGGCTCAACACACCTTCCCTTCCACCCCTGCACAAACATCAAACATACCCCCACTCATAATGGGTATCCTCACACAAACACACCAACACACATACACACCATGCCAGCCTATAAGGACCAACCTACCACGCACGCACACACACGCGTGCATGTACACACACATCATGGGGAATAAGAAGTCCAGTTCCTCTCAGACATCATCAAGTTTTTAAAAAACGGCCCTATTGTTTGGTGTCGTTTCATGAATGAGAAACTTGAACTCCAAAAACCATCCATTACGTGTGCGAATTTCTATGCCTGTCAGATTCCCTTTGATAAGAGAAATCCCCTCACATGTCTTCTATAGCCTCTCTACAGTTCTATAGTGTTTTGTATAAACACTGTTCCGGAAAATCTCACAATCCCCATCCAAGACTTCCTATGTTTGGCAGGATTTCAACTCTGTGAGTGAAGTCTTCTCTCTGGGTTAAAGTTTGGGTACATAATTCTATTCAGAGCCAAAACACCAAAAACACAAACAGGACCATCGTCATAATATTTGACTAACAATGGGAAGGTATGCAGATGTGTTGATGTTATACAGGTACACTGACACTAAGGACAAAATGTGTTGCTCGATTTGTCCTGAATACGTCACGGTAGTTATATGGCATTGTATTCATGTTAAGACATAGTTACATTTACTCAGATCAAACATCTTTAATACTTTGGTTTGGAAACGTGGTCTATGTTTATCCTCACCCACACACAGAATGAATGAATGCCTCTCTAATGGTGGTGAGTCCAAATCAATGCTACTGTACGCTGTTGTAGCACCGCAGCAAATTACAGTCTCATACAAAAAATGGAAGAATGAGCTTCTGATGTATTACCAGACTATACATGATAATAGCTTACTGAAATAGATCACATTATCCACTTTCAACCAACATCAGAAAATCTTTCAATCCAAGTACACTTGCAGGGTTGCAGAGGGATTTTCCACAGGACAGCGATACTGCTATGCTTAAAGTTCTAATCAATGTTTGAAAGAGATAATGCATAAATAAGATAGTAGTCAAATACCTGGATCACTCACACACTACTGAATATTATTAGTATTGTATACTATTAGTACTACTGAGAGTAATATACTGCTATATACTCACTTAACAGTGAGGAAGGGTAAGAAGAACTTCTCTGAAATACCTACACTACCGTTCAAAACTTTTGAAAGACAGTGTATGTTTACATCAAACCTGACAGCAAAGCATCAAGGTCATGTTTCTATCGCGTTTAGGTAAGACCCAGATGCAGATGCTGTAGAAGTAACACGAGTTTATTACAACCACAGGAGTAGGCAAGCGACAGGTCATGGCAGGCACGGGTCTTTAATCCATAAAGGGTGTAAAGGGTCCAGAACGTCAGGCAGTGTCAGGGTCAGGGCAGGCAGGGGTCAATAATCCAGAGCGGTTGGGTAAGGTACAAAACGGCAGGCAGTCTCAAAGTCAGGGCAGACAGAACAGTCAATACCGGGAAGGACTGGAAAGCAGGAGCAGGAAAACAGGCAGGAGCAAGGAAGCAAACGCTGGTATGTCTTATGAACAAAGCGAACTGGCAACAGACAAACAGAGAACACAGGTATAAATACACAGGGGATAATGGGGAAGATGGGTGACACCTGGAGGGGGTGGAGACAATCACAAAGACAGGTGAAACAGATCAGGGTGTGACAGTACCCCCCCTCTAGGGGCACCACCCGACGTCCTACCTGGGGGCCTACCTGGTTGACAGGGGTGTCAGTGTTGGAAATCCGCGATGAGGCCTGGGTCCAGGATGGTGAGGACCCAGCACCTCTCCTCCGGGCCTTACCCCCTCCCCCAGTCAACCAGGTACTGGAACCCCCTGCCCCGAGGTCGAACCTTCAGGAGACACCTCACCATGTATGCCGGTTGGTCATCGATGAGACAAAGGGCTGTGAGACATGGGTTTAACTCTGGACACATGAAAGGTGGGATGTATATTAAGGGTACAGGGCAACGGAAGATGAACAACAGAGGGGTTCATATTTTTGGAGATTTTGGAAATGGGCCGATTCCACCCGGAGGGGCAGAGCCCGGATGGATAGCCATACCTTCTGCCTTAGACGATATCGGGGAGCCAGGGTCACCTGGTAAATCGACTTCAATCAGTGTAGATGAAGGGGAGGAGACAGGCTTGAGACAATTGGATCGTGTATTTGTGCTATTCAAAGGGTGAGTGGGCAAGACAAAAGATTTGATTGTCTTTGAACTGCAACGCTGCTGGGTTTTTCACGCTCAACAGTTTCCCGTGTGTATCACGAATGGTCCACCACCTGAAGGACATCCAGCCAACATGACACAACTGTGGGAAGCATATGGAGTCAACATTGGCCAGCTTCCCTTAGGAACACTTTCAACACCTTGTAGAGTCCATGCTCCGACTAATTGAGGCTGTCCCGAGAGCAAAAGTTGGGGAGGGGGTGCAACTCAATATTAGGAAGGTGTTCCTAATATTTGTACACTCATTGTATACAAACCCATGTAGACAGAAGTGGGAAGTGAGCAGGTTTATCTGAAATGGTAAATGTTAGACAACCTTCAGCAAACATTTAAATGAATCACACAAAATCATTACCCATAATTCTCAACCACAGTGCTGCCAATCAGCAGCCTGTCCCCAATGAAAAATGAAGGTCTCTTACAGACCACACACACTCTCACACACACATGTATGGATGGACAACAGAGAGGGGTTTTCTGAAAGAAACAAAATTCAAGATTAAAACAAGAGGTGCATCAGTATCTATATACGTGTTAAAAATGAGTGATCCTCTAAGCCTCGGGCTGGTCACTGAGCAAATTAAACATGGACAGATTTGGGGATTGGTTCTTCCTCCTAGAGATGATGTGTCTGAGGATATGACCTTGTCCATGCCCATAAATACCAGCTTGGTCAGACAACATTCATTGAGAGACTGTTACTGTTGAGAGAGGGATGCTAGAGACCTACAGTTGAAGTCGGAAGTTTACATACACCTTAGCCAAGTACATTTAAACTCAGTTGTTCACAATTCCTGACATTTAATCCTAGTAACAAAATTCCCTGTCTTAGGTCAGGTAGGATCACCACTTAATTTTAAGAATGTGAAATGTCCGAATAATAATAGAGAGAATGATTTATTTGTCCCCATTATACACTCAATTAGTATTTGGTAGCATTGCCTTTAAATTGTTTAACTTGGGTCAAACGTTTCGGGTAGCCTTCCACAAGCTTCCCACAATAAGTTGGGTGAATTTTGGCCCATTTCTCTTGACAGAGCTGGTGTAACTGAGTCAGGTTTGTAGGCCTCCTTGCTTGCACACACTTTTCAGTTCTGCCCACAAATTTTGTCAGGGATTTGTGATGGCCACTCCAATACATTGTCTTTGTTGTCCTTAAGCCATTTTGCCACAACTTTGGAAGTATGCTTGGGGTCATTGTCCATTTGGAAGACCTATTTGAGACCAAGCTTTAACTTCCTGACTGATGTCTTGAGATGTTGCTTCAATATATCCAGATAATTTTCCTACCTCAGGATACCATCTATTTTGTGATGTGCAACAGTCCCTCCTGCAGCAAGCACCGCCACAACATGATACTGCCACCCCTGTGCTTCACGGTTGGGATGGTGTTCTTCGACTTGAAAGCCTTCCCCTTTTTCCTACAAACATAACAATGGTCATTACGGCCAAACAGTTCTATTTTTGTTTCATCAGACCAGAGGATATTTCTACAAAAAGTATGATCTGTGTCCCCATGTGCATTAGCAAACCGTAGTCTGGCTTTTTATGGCGGTTTTGGAGTTGTTTTGGGATTAATTTGCACTTTTCGCACCAAAGTACGTTCATCTCTAGGAGACAGAACGTGTCTCCTTCCTGAGCGGTATAACGGCTGCGTGGTCCCATGGTGTTAATACTTGCATACTATTGTTTGTACAGATGAACGTGGTACGTTCAGGCGTTTGGAAATTGCTCCCAAGGATGAACCAGACTTGTGGAGGTCTGCAATTTTTTTTCTGAGGTCTTGGCTGATTTCTTTCGATTTTCCCATGATGTCAAGCAAAGAGGCACTGAGTTTGAAGGTAGGCCTTGAAATAAAGGCTCAGATACACCTCCAATTGACTCATATGATGTCGATTAGTCTCTCAGAAGCTTCTAAAGCCATGACATCATTTTCTGGAATTTTCCAAGATGTTTAAAGGCACAGTCAACTTAGTGTATGTAAACTTCTGACCCACTGGAATTGTGATACAGTGAATTACAAGTGAAATAATCTGTCTGTAAACAATTGTTGGAAAAATTACTTGTGTCATGCATGAAGTAGATGCCCTAACCGACTTGCCAAAACTATAGTTTGTTAGCAAGTTAACAACTATAGTTTGGTTGAAAAACTAGTTTTAATGACTCCAACCTAAGTGTATGTAAATTTCTGACTTCAACTGTACATTCTCTAGCTCCTCATACATTGGGACCACAAATGTACGACTGTAGGTATTCATATAACATGTGTATTTTTGTTCTCTTCCTCACCCCGGCCCAACCCCATCGCCCAAATTTCTTCTAGCCGTTATCTTTACAGACTGCACGAAAGGTAATTACTCATCACGGGGAAAACAGCCTAGAAGGATGGGGTTTCAGTACAAGCTTTTACTCAACCCTGAAAGTACATATATGGATGGACAGACAGACCAATGGGACATACAAACATGGTGGTTTGGTACAGTGGTAGACAGTTGAGCTGCACTGACCAGGAAAAGGGAAAGGGGAAATGTTACATGATATGTACATCACAATCCATATGTATCTGTCAAAACACGGTTATGATATATACCATAGCCTGCTCAACAGATTTGTTTTGGATGCAGGGGCTCCTTGATATCGCTGTGCTGATTAACCCAGTGGGGTTTTTGAACATGAAAGATCATGAGTAAAATCCTTTAAAACACATTATTATTATCGTAAAGACTACTGCATACACGAGCAGAGCAAAGCAGTTAACCCACTGTTCCCCGGGCGCCGGAGACGCGGATGTCAATTAAGGCAGCCCCTCGCACCTCTCTGATTCAGAGGGGTTGGGCTAAATGCGGAAGACACATTTCAGTTGAAGGCATTCAGTTCTACAACTGACTAGGTATCCCCCGTTTCCTTTCCCTAAAAAGGTGAGGTACCACACTCCTGAACCTGTGTGACGACAGTAGGCTGCTATTTCTTTCAGATAGCTCACTCGAATCAATGCTGACCATCTCCATCTTGTGGCAGTCAGTAGTACTGTAGGATGGATTGTGAAATGTTCGTCGCAAATGTCTCATATTATTCAGTTCATTCAAAACAGCCATGTTCGATTTACCTGCAGCACATAAAGCATTTGGTGTTCATCTCAAGGAGGAGCAGTGAGTTCACAGTCAGCTTGGCTGCTTCTCTCATGCTAGCATGCCATGTAGCAGAGCAGCAACACCCTAAAGGTTTTAGATATGAACCAGCAGAGGCTATTCTTCATTCTTTCTTCACGACTGTATCCAAACCACTGGTGTTCAGTGGGACTGCAGTCTATTCTTTCTCAGAAAGCGCGAGTATAGTTCTGACAGGGAATCCCCCTCTACTCTCCCCTGCCTGACCCTCCTCTACACGTTACACTATAAATTAGTTAGCCCACCACAGGGAGAGCCCGTCTGTGTTTTAGACTGGCCGACTCCCACTTGGATGGTAAGAATGTGCTTCAAAGAGCATAACATCGGCAGCATGAGAAGGTCACACTGGCGCCTGACCCATACTTGGTGTCAGCTGATACCCCCCCCCCCCTATAATTTTCTTACTCCCTCTCTGTGTTACTCTCTCTCTCTGTCATGAGTTTCAATCTTTCTCTTTCTATATCTCTCCTGAGTTGCTGAATTCCAATAGTCAAATTCTGAACCGAATGCAATCTGGCAGAAATGGTGAACAGGGGCACATGTGGTGAATAACGGCTCTATACTCCAAGCTAAGACAATAGCTAAGAGTCTCAGAGCTAATGGGCATGTCAGCACCTGAGGAAATTAGCCTTGTCACTGGCAAAGGTGAAAGACTAACCGTTGCCAGTTCAGGCAACGTGTGTTAGAAAGTTTGTTTTGGGGGAGAGGGGAGAAGCAGTACTACACCTTCAGGAGAGCTGTGGATTGGAGAAATGGTCTGGCCAGCTGCCTTGGTTTTGTTATGGTCACCTTCTGTATTTAAAAGTACAGCAGAGAAGCTTACACAATTCCATCAAATCAATCCTCCCAGTCTCACGTTCCCTCCTCTCGCTTGTCCACTTCCTCTCACCCTGAAAGGAGGGTTCCAGGTTTCCTGTCCAGTGTTCTGTCTGGCCTGTGTTTGCCCCTGTCCCTCCGTTTTCCCCTTCCATCCCTGCTGTGAGAGGAGGGGGGTTCTCTCTGACAAGCCAGGGCTGGGACTCTTCCGTGAGCTCCCGCAGCTTTCCAGCTCCAAACACCACAGGATGCTGGGGATGAATACTGACATCCTCCTCCTCCTCTACCTCTGTCTGCACATGTGCAGAAAGCATTACTGACATTTTCCACCTCAAGGGCCCTCTTTTAGACAAGTAAAGGATTGTGTTACCTTAGAAAGGTAGTACTATGAAGGACAGGTCCAAAAGAAGGTGGTGTAAACCTTGGTTGCATGATGTTCATGTTTATTAGCACCTAACCCTAGCATCCTGGCCTGGGGAATGAGAATGAAAGGATCTATTAACCCACTCGTTAATCTCACACACCCCCTTTTCTCACACGGACTCTGCTCCCCAGTCCCACAGCTCCTGCTAATGTCACTAGCTCCTAGTTTGCCTTTATTTTTTTATTGACTAGGCAAGTAAGTTAGGAACCAATTCTTATTTACAATGATGGCCTACCAAAAGGCAAAAGGCCTCCTGCGGGGACAGGGGCTGTGATTAAAATATAGTACAAAACCCACATCACGACAAGAGAGACAACACAACACTACATAAAGTGAGACCTAAGACAACAACATAGCATGACAGCAACACAGCATGACAACAACATGGTAGCTTCACAACATGGTAGCAGTACAGGGTACAAATATTATTGGGCACAGACAACAGCACAGCAGCCACAACTGTCAGTAATAGTGTCCATAATTGAGTCTTTGAATGAAGAGATTGGGATAAAACTGACCAGTTTGAGTCTTTGTTGCAGCTCGTTTGCAGCAAACTGAAAAGACGAGCGACCCAGGGATGTGTGTGCTTTGGGGACATTTAACAGAATGTGACTGACAGAATGGGTGTTGTTTGTGGAGGATGAGGGCAACAGTAGTTGTCTCAGATAGGGGGGCGTGAGGCCTAAGAGGGTTTTATAAATAAGCATCAACCAGTGGGTCTTGGGACGGGTATACAGATATGACCAGTTAACAGAGGAGTATAGAGTGCAGTGACGTGTCCTACAAGGAGCATTGGTGGCAAATCTGATGGCCGAATGGTATAGAATCTCTAGCCGCTCGAAAGCGCCCTTACCTGCCGATCTATAAATTACGTCTCCGTAATCTAGCATGGGTAGGATGGTCATCTGAATCAGGGTTAGTTTGGCAGCTGGGGTGAAAGAGGAGCGATTACGATAGAAGTTTAGATTTAACTTTAGCCTGCAGCTTGTGCTGAGAGAAGAACAGTGTACCATCTAGCCATACTACCCAAGTACTTGTATGAGGTGACTACCTCAATCTCTAATCCCTCAGAGGTAATAATCACACCAGTGGGGAGAGGTACATTCTTCTTACCAAAACACATTACCTTTGTTTTGGAGGTGTTCAGAACAAGGTTAAGGGCAGAGAAAGCTTGTTGGGCACTAAGAAAGCTTTGTTGTAGTGCATTTAACATGAAATCTGGGCAGGGGCCAGCTGAGTATAAGTCTATATGATCTGCATATAAATGGATGAGAGAGCTTCCTACTGCCTGAGCTATGTTGTTGATATAAATTGAAAGAGCATGGGGCCTAGGATTGAGCCTTGAGGAACTCCCTTGGTGACAGGCAGTGACTGAGACAGCAGATGTTCTAACTTTATAGACTGCACTCTTTGAGACAGGTAGTCATCAAACCAGGCCAAAGACCCCTCAGAGACACCAATACTCCTTAGCCGGCCCACAAGAATGGAATGGTCTACTGTATGAAAAGCTTTGGCCAAGTCAATAACAATAGCAGCACAACATAGCTTAGAATCAAGGGCAATGGTGACATCATTGAGGACCTTTAAGGTTGCAGTGACACATCCATAACCTATGCGGAAACCCAATTGCATACCAGAGAGAATACTATAGACACCGAGAAAGCAGTCAGTTGATTATTGACAAGTTTTTCCAACACTTTTGATTAACAGGGCAAAATAGAAATAGGCCTATAGCAGTTAGGATCAACTTGATCTTCCTCTTTAAATAGAGAACGAACCGTGGCTGCCTTCCAAGCAATGGGAGAGACCGGTTAAAAAGGTCAGAGATAGGGGTAGCAGAGATGGTGGTAGCAGAGATAGGGGTAGCAGCCTTAAAGAAGAAAGGGTCGAAACTTGAGGTCGACCGATTATGATTTTTATGATTATGATTATGATACCGATGCCGATTATTGGAGGACCAAAAAGCCGATACCGATTAATCGGCTGATTTGTATATATATATATTTGTAATAATGACAATTACAGCAACACTGAATGAACAATTTTAAATTAAAATAATACATGAGATAAAATCAATTTAGTCTCAAATAAATAATGAAACATGTTCAATTTGGTTTAAGTAATTCAAAAACAAAGTGTTGGAGAAGAAAGTAAAAGTGCAATATTTGCCATGTAAAAAAGCTCATGTTTAAGTTCCTTGCTCAGAACATGAGAACATATGAAAGCCAGTGGTTCCTTTTAACATGAGTCTTCAATATTCCCAGGTAAGAAGTTTTAGGTTGTAGTTATTATAGGATTTATAGGACTATTTCTCTCTATTCCATTTGTATTTAATATACCTTTGACCTTTGAATGTTCTAATAGGCACTATAGTATTGCCAGCCTAATCTCGGGAGTTGATAGGCTTGACGTCATAAAGAGCGCAATGCTTGAAGCACACCGAAGAGCTGCTGGCAAATGCAGGAAAGTGCTGTTTGAATGAATGCTTATGGGCCTGCTGCTGCCTACCACCTCTCAGTCAGACTGCTCTATAAAATATCAAATCATAGACTTAATTATAACATAATAACACACAGAAATACGAGCCATAGGTCATTAATATGGTCAAATCCGGAAAGTACCATTTCGAAAACAAAATGTTTATTCTTTCAGTGAAATACGGAAAAGTTCTGTATTTTATCGAACGGGTGGCATCCCTAAATGTAAATATTGCTGTTACATTGCACAATGGTTAGGTACACATTGGTGCAACAACAGTACTTTTTTCGTGAATGCGCTCGTTAAATCATCACCCGTTTGGCAAAGTAGGCTGTGATTCGATGATAAATTAACAGGCACTGCATCGATTATATGCAAGCTAGATAAACTAGTAATATCATCAACCATGTGTAGTTAACTAGTGATTATGTTAAGATTGATTGTTTTTTATAAGATAAGTTTAATGCTAGCTAGCAACTTACCTTGGCTCCTTGCTGCACTCGCGTAACAGGTAGTCAGCCTTCCACGCAGTCTCCTCATGGAGTGCAATGTAATCGGCCATAATCGGTGTCCAAAAATGCCAATTACCGGTTGTTATGAAAACTGGAAATCGTCCCTAATTAATCGGCCATTTCGATTAATCGGTCGACCTCTAATCGAAACCCAGATGGTTTTTGGGGTCAAGTTTAAGGAGCTCCTTTAGCACCTCGGACTCAGTGACCGCTTGCAGGGAGAAATTTTGTAGAGGGGCAGGGGGAAAAGAGGGAGGAGCATTGGGGCTAGTCGCATTAGAAGTGGTGGGAGATCAGGAAATGTTGGACGGGCAAGGAGGCATGGCTGAGTCAAATAGGAACCCTGACTTAATAATAAAGTGGTGATAAAAAATCTCAGCCATGTGCTTCTTGTCAGTAACAAGCACATCATCAACTTTAACGGACATGATCATCTGTGAGAAGGAGGGTTTAATCTCCAGGTCTTTAACCGTTTTCCTGCTCCTTAAAGTAACTCTTTTGATTCTCATTATCCTGAACGAGAGCCAGTCAACCTGAGTATGCGTGTGCCAAGCCTTTCGCCAAATGCAATTCTTGAGGTGGAGTAACTATGAAAGATCACGGTCGAACCAGGGGCTGAACCTGTTTTTAATTCTCATGTTCTTTTTGGGGGCGTGTTTGTTGACAATATCACTGAAAATATAATTAAAAAAAGAAGGTCCAAGCGTCTTTGACAGAGGGGATCAAACTGATTCTCTACCAATTTACTGATGCCAGGTCATGAAGGAAGGCTTGCCCATTAAAGTTTTCTTTCCAGTGAGGAAGGGTAACAAGAAATCCTCTGAAATGTGTTTACCCCAAAGCAGTCAGCGAAGCATCGGGGTCATCATGTTTGAGCAAGTTTTCTCAATGCTCAGTTTATTTACATACAGTGCCTTGCGAAAGTATTCGGCCCCCTTGAACTTTGCGACCTTTTGCCACATTTCAGGCTTCAAACATAAAGATATAAAACTGTATTTTTTGTGAAGAATCAACAACAAGTGGGACACAATCATGAAGTGGAACGACATTTATTGGATATTTCAAACTTTTTTAACAAATCAAAAACTGAAAAATTGGGTGTGCAAAATTATTCAGCCCCCTTAAGTTAATACTTTGTAGCGCCACCTTTTGCTGCGATTACAGCTGTAAGTCGCTTGGGGTATATCTCTACCAGTTTTGCACATCGAGAGACTGACATTTTTTCCCATTCCTCCTTGCAAAATAGCTCGAGCTCAGTGAGGTTGGATGGAGAGCATTTGTGAACAGCAGTTTTCAGTTCTTTCCACAGATTCTCGATTGGATTCAGGTCCGGACTTTGACTTGGCCATTCTAACACCTGGATATGTTTATTTTTGAACCATTCCATTGTAGATTCTGCTTTATGTTTTGGATCATTGTCTTGTTGGAAGACAAATCTCCGTCCCAGTCTCAGGTCTTTTGCAGACTCCATCAGGTTTTCTTCCAGAATGGTCCTGTATTTGGCTCCATCCATCTTCCCATCAATTTTAACCATCTTCTCTGTCCCTGCTGAAGAAAAGCAGGCCCAAACCATGATGCTGCCACCACCATGTTTGACAGTGGGGATGGTGTGTTCAGGGTGATGAGCTGTGTTGCTTTTACGCCAAACATAACGTTTTGCATTGTTGCCAAAAAGTTAAATTTTGGTTTCATCTGACCAGAGCACCTTCTTCCACATGTTTGGTGTGTCTCTCAGGTGGCTTGTGGCAAACTTTAAACAACACTTTTTATGGATATCTTTAAGAAATGGCTTTCTTCTTGCCACTCTTCCACAAAGGCCAGATTTCTGCAATATACGACTGATTGTTGTCCTATGGACAGAGTCTCCCACCTCAGCTGTAGATCTCTGCAGTTCATCCAGAGTGATCATGGGCCTCTTGGCTGCATCTCTGATCAGTCTTCTCCTTGTATGAGCTGAAAGTTTAGAGGGACGGCCAGGTCTTGGTAGATTTGCAGTGGTCTGATACTCCTTCCATTTCAATATTATCGCTTGCACAGTGCTCCTTGGGATGTTTAAAGCTTGGGAAATCTTTTTGTATCCAAATCCGGCTTTAAACTTCTTCGCAACAGTATCTCGGACCTGCCTGGTGTGTTCCTTGTTCTTCATGATGCTCTCTGCGCTTTTAACGGACCTCTGAGACTATCACAGTGCGGTTGCATTTATACGGAGACTTGATTACACACAGGTGGATTGTATTTATCATCATTAGTCATTTAGGTCAACATTGGATCATTCAGAGATCCTCACTGAACTTCTGGAGAGAGTTTGCTGCACTGAAAGTAAAGGGGCTGAATAATTTTGCATGCCCAATTTTTCAGTTTTTGATTTGTTAAAAAAGTTTGAAATATGCAATAAATGTCATTCCACTTCATGATTGTGTCCCACTTGTTGTTGATTCTTCACAAAAAATACAGTTTTATATCTTTATGTTTGAAGCCTGAAATGTGGCAAAAGGTCGCAAAGTTCAAGGGGGCCGAATACTTTCGCAAGGCACTGTATATACTAGCTATTTACCCAACAGAAATAACAAACTGTGTTGTTTTATGAGCATTCTGTGTGACATGTTAGACGTTCACATCCTGACTCAGTTTATAATCCTGTGGTAAATTCTAATCCGTACTTGAGAGAAATCACGTATACAAGCAAAATTATCATGCAACAAAGTGTATCAAATTACATCATTTTTTTGGTGAGCCTGTGGGTCATTTTCACACGCAAGGCCACATTATATATTGATGTAACCCTTATTTTACCAGGTAAATTGACTGAGAACACATTGTCATTTACAGCAACAACCCGGGGAACAGTTACAGGGGAGAGAAGGGGGGATGAATGAGCCAATTGAATGATTAGGTGGCCATAATGGTATGAGAGCCAGATTGGGAATTAGCCAGGACACCAGGGTTAACACCCCTAATCTTACGATAAGTGCCATTGGATTTGTAATGACCATAGAGAGTCAGGACACCCTTTTAACATCCCATCTGAAAGATGGCACCTTATACAGGGCAATGTCCCCAATCACTGCCCTGGGGCATTGGAATCTTTTTTTACGAATTCTAAATAGATCACAGACAGTGTCACCAGCAAAGCACCCCCATACGATCCTACCTCCTCCTCCATGCTTCACAGTGAGGAGATAATCCGTTCACCTACTCTGCGTCCCACAAAGACACAGCGTTTGAAACCAAAAATAAAAAATCTGAACTCATCAGACCAAAGGACAGATTTCCAACAGTCTAATGTATTTTGCTTGTGTTTCTTGGCCCAAGCAAGTCTCTTCTTATTATTGGTGTCCTTTAGTAGTGGTTTCAGAAATTTGACCATGAAGGCCTGATTCACGCAGTCTCCTCTGAACAGTTGATGTTGATATGTGTCAGTTACTTGAACTCTGTGAAGCATTTCTTTAGGCTGCAATTTCTGAGGCTGGTAACTCTAATGAACTTTTCCTCTGCAGCAGAGTTAACTCTTGGTCTTCCATTCCTGTGGCGGTCCTCATGAGAGCCTGTTTCATCAAGAGAGTTGATGTTTTTTGCAACTGCACTTGAAGAAACTTTCTTGAAGTTCTTGAAATTTTCCGGATTTACTGATCTTCATGTCTTAAAGTAATGACGGACTGTCATTTCTCTTTGCTTATTTGAGCTGTTCTTGCCAAAACATTTACTATGAATCTTTTATGAAAAAGGGATATCTTCTGTACACCACTCCTACCTTGTCACAACACAACTGATTGGCTCAAACACATTAAGAAGGAAAGAAATTCCACAAATTAACTTTTAAAAAGGCACACCTGATAACTGAAATAGATTCCAGATTCCTCATGAAGCTGGTTGAGAGAATACAAAGAGTGTGCAAAGCTGTAATCAAGACAAAGGGTGTCTCCTTTGAAGAATCTCAAATATAAAATATATTTTGATTTGTTTAACACTTTTTTGGTTACTACATGATTCCATATGTGTTATTTAATAGTTTTCATGTCTCCACTACAATGTCGATAATAGTAAAAAATAAAGATAAACCCTTGAATGAGTAGGTGTCTAAACTTTTGACTGTTACTGTATATAATAAACTCACTCACCAAACTCCAAAAAGTCCCTGACCTTCAGCTGTAACTCCACCAATTACTGCACCCATAGTGCAAGAGCAGAATGATTTCACACTCATTGACCTTGTTCCTCTAAACTCATTTAGTCCGATGCTGATATTCCAGGGTACTTCTTCCTAAGAAACTCCAGGAATATATTACAATATATAATATGAATATTTCATTTCCTATTGAGCATAGATTCTAGCAGAGATGGTTTTAAGACATTGGAACTGGAAATGATTCATTTCCAAACAAATTCCATTTCCCTTTCCATTCCATGGGGCCATTTTCTGTTGTTGATGCATCTGCAAATATAAACGGGTTTTTTTGCCTCTTCCTGATGGTGTATCCTTTCAAATAGCTTTATTCTCTTGTCTTGTTTGCTGATGTCTGAAGGAACCGCGGTTCTACCTGTCATAAAAAAAACAATATTAAACTGTAAGAAGATGCCACCTCAAAGTGAACACTATTTCAAACCCTGAGACTCAAAGTCCTTTGTAAAATAACCAGAAAAAACAATTCAAAGTACGACTTTGCACATACAAATTAAAAGGTGGACAACTTTCTTCAAAGAGAGAAAAGTAGCCTTCTCTTAATATTTCCTATCAGTTTTAGCCTGTGGTTAGCAATGCTTAATGTTGGAGCCACAGGCATGAACATACCAGAACCAGCAGTCTCTGAGAGAAACGAGTGCAAGAGGCAGCACTGTCTAACATTAGCGGTATAATGGGAGTATAATGTGCTTGTGACTGGCTTCCCATGGCAAAAATCGGCTCCCAAATCCAAGGCCTGTCCACACTCCATTATCCCTGGAACCATCCGGAGGTTGATGACATCATCCCGCAGTGGGATTACACAGAGGATATAGCAGGGCATCCTGCATGCAGTCCTCAGCCAACAAATCACAGAGAGATAAAAACCCACATCACTATGTACATCTGAATGAGTAGATTGGGGAATAGTCGCCGTATCAGAGCTGGACACGGGACAGATTAAACAGCCTTTCCTTCTCTAATATGAGTGTCAGTGCTCCTCTGGCTGAAGGCTCTAGAAATGTCTTGTTTGTTCTGAGATGAAACAGGAGATAGAACAATGCAACATTTGCCAGCAGTGCTGATGATTTATGCAGAGGTGGAAATGAAGGAATATGCTGAACATTTTGAAAGCTCCATCTGTTGGATAGAAGACTATATTCTCTTTGATAGGGTCATTAATACAAAAAATAACATACCAGTCAAAAGTTTGGACAAACCTACTCATTCAAAAAGTTTTTATTTATTTTCTACATTGTAGAATAATAGAAGACATCAAAACTATGAAATAACACATATGGAATCATGTCGTTAACAAAAAACATTTTAAACTAATCTTAATACATTTTAGATTCTTCAAAGTAGCCACCCTTTCCCTTGATGACAGTTTTACACACTCTTGGCATTCTAACAACCAGCTTCACCTGGAATGCTTTTCCAACAGTCTTGAAGGAGTTCCCACATATACTGAGCATTTGTTGGCTGCTTTTCCTTCACTCTGCGGTCTAACTCTATAAGGGCACATGGCAAGACCCAGATGCAGATGGTTAGAGTCTGATATTTATTACAGCCCAAGTGGTAGGCAAGACAATGGTCGTGGACAGGCTAAATATCAAAACCAGGTCAGAGTCCAGGAGGTACAGAGTGGCAGGCAGGCTCGAGATTAGGGCAGGCAGAATGGTAAGGCAGGCGGGTTCAGAGTCTGTACAGGCAAGGGTCACAACTAGGAGGACTAGCAAACTAAAGAGAAGGGGAAAGCATGAAACTGGGAAAAACCACACTGGTTGATTTGACAAACAAGACAAACTGGCAACAGACAAGCAGGGAACAAAGGAATAAGTACCCAGGGACTAATGAGGAAAGCAGGTTACACATGGAGGTGGGTGGAGACAATCACAAAGACAGGTGAAACAGATCAGGGTGTGACTAACTCATCCCAAACCATCTCAATTGGTTTGAGATCAGGTAATTGCGGAGGCCAGGTCATCTGATGCAGCACTCCATCACTCTCCTTTGTGGTCAAATAGCCCTTACACAGCCTGGAGGTGTATTGGGTCATTGTCCTGTTGAAAAACAAATGATAAATAAGCGCAAACTAGATGAGATGGCATATCACTGCAGAATGCTATGGTAGACATGCTGGTTAAGTGTGCCTTGAATTCTCAATAAATCACAGACAGTGTCACCAGCAAAGCCCCCCCTACACCATCACACCTCCTCCTCCATGCTTCATGGTGGGAACCACACATGCAGAGATCATCTGTTCACCTACTCTGCATCTTGCAAAGACACAGCCATTGGAACCAAAAATCTCAAACTTGGACTCATCAGACCAAAGGACGAATTTCCACCGGTCTAATATCCATCGCTTGTATTTTTCTTGGCCCAAGCAAGTCTCTTCGTCTTATTGCTGTCCTTTAGTAGTGGTTTCCTTGCAGCAATTCGACCAAGAAGACCTAATTCACGCAGTCTTCTCTGAACAGTTGATGTTCAGATGTGTCTGTTACTTGAACTCCGTGAAGGATTTATTTGGGCTGCAATTTCAGAGGCTGTTAACTCTAATGAACGTATCCTCTGCAGCAATGGTAACTCTGGTCTTTCTTTCTTGTGGCGGTCCTCATGAGAGCCAGTTAGATCATAGCGCTTGACGGTTTTGGGCGAGGAGAGGGACGGAAGCTATACTGTTACACTGGCAATACTAAAGTACCTATAAGAACATCCAATAGTCAAAGGTATATGAAATACAAATCGTATAGAGAGAAATAACTACAACCTAAAACTTCTTACCTGGAAATATTGAAGATTCCTGTTAAAAGGAACCACCAGCTTTCATATGTTCTCATGTTCTGAGCAAGGAACTTAAACATTAGCTTTTTTACATGGCACATATTGCACTTTTACTTTCTTCTCCAACACTTTGTTTTTGCATTATATCAACCAAATTGAACATGTTTCATTTTATTTGAGGCTAAATTGATTTTATTGATGCATTATATTAAGTTAAAATATGTGTTTATTCAGTATTGTTGTAATTGTCATTATTACAAATAAATGTTGAAAAAATTGTCCCATTAATCGGTAGCGGCTTTATTTGGTCCTCCAATAATCGGTATCGGTATCAGCGTTGAAAAATCATAATCGGTCGACCTCTAATCTGGACCCTCTCTTTATAAAATTATCCGCCGAAATGTGCAACCCCTATTACTAGCCTGTTCAACCTTTCTTTCATATTGTCTGAGATCCCCAAAGATTGGAAAGCTGCCGAGGTCAACCCCCTCTTCAAAGGGGGAGAAACTAGACCAAAACTGTTATAGACCTATATATCCATCCTGCCCTGCCTTTCTAAACTCTATGAAAGCCAATTTAACAAACAGATCACTGACCATTACGCTCAAGGTCCTAAATGATATCATAACTGCCATCGATAAAAGACAGTACTGTGCAGCAGTCTTCATCGATCTGGCCAAGGCTTTCAACTGCATTCTTATCGGCAGACTCAATAGCCTTGGTTTCTCAAATGACTGCCTCGCCTGGTTCACCAACTATTTCTTGGAAAGAGTTATGTGTGTCAAATCGGAGGGCCTGTTGTTCGGACCTCTGGCAGACTCTATGGGGGTGCCACAGTGTTCAATTCTTGGGCCGACTCTTAACTCTGTATATATCAATGATGTCGCTCTTGCTGCTGGTGATTCTCTGATCCACCTCTACACAGACGACCCCATTCTGTATACATCTGGCCCTTCTTTGGACACTGTGTTAACAAACCTCCAAACGAGCTTCAATGCCATACAACATTCCTTCTGTGGACTCCAACTGCTTTTAAATGCTAGTAAAACTAAATGCATGCTCTTCAACCGATTGCTGCCCGCACCCGCCCGCCCGACAAGTATCACAACTCTGGACGGTAATGACTTAGATTATGTGGACACCTACAAATACCTACAGTTGAAGTCGGAAGCTTACAAACACTTATGTTGGGGTCATTAAAACTCGTTCTTCAACCACTCCAGAAATTTCTTGTTAACAAACTGTAGTACTGGCAAGTCAGTTAGGACCTCTACTTTGTGCCTGACACAAGTCATCTTTGCAGCAATTGTTTACAGATAGATTATTTCACTTATAATTCACTGAATCACAATTCGTGTGGGTCAGAAGTTAACATACACTAAGTTGACTGTGCCTTTAAACAGCTTGGAAAATTCCAGAAAATTATGTCATGGCTTTACAAGCTTCTGATAGGGTTATAGACATCATTTGAGTCAATTGGAGGTGTACCTGTGGATGTATTTCAAGGCCTACCTTCAAACTCAGTGCCTCTTTGCTTGACATCATGGGAAAATCGAAAGAAATCAGCCAAGACCTCAGAAAAACTATCGTAGACCTCCACAAGTCTGGTTCATGAAGGTACCACGTTCATCTGTTCAAACAATAGTTCAAAATAATAGTAAATATAAACACCATAGAACCACGCAGCCATCATACCGCTCAGGAAGGAGACATGTTCTGTGTCCTAGAGATGAACGTACTTTGGTGCGAAAAGTGCAAATAAATCCCAGAACAACAGCAAATCAAATCAAATCAAAATAACATTTTATTTGTCACATACACATGGTTAGCAGATGTTAGTGCGAGTGTAGCGAAATGCTTGTGCTTCTAGTTCCGACAATGCAGTAATAACCAACAAGTAATCTAGCTAACAATTCCAAAACTACTACCTTTTAGACACAAGTGTAAGGGGATAAAGAATATGTACATAAAGATATATGAATGAGTGATGGTACAGAGCGGCATAGGCAAGATACAGTAGATGGTATTGAGTGCAGTATATACATATGAGATGAGTATGTAAACAAAGTGGCATAGTTAAAGTGGCTAGTGATACATGTATTACATAAGGATGCAGTAGATGATATAGAGTACAGTATATACGTATATATATCAGATGAATAATGTAGGGTATGTAAACATTATATTAGGTAGCATTGTTTAAAGTGGCTAGTGATATATTTTACATCATTTCCCATCAATTCCCATTATTAAAGTGGCTGGTGTTGTGTGTTGGCAGCAGCCACTCAGTGTTAGTGGTGGCTGTTTAACAGTCTGATGGCCTTGAGATAGAAGCTGTTTTTCAGTCTCTCGGTCCCAGCTTTGATGCACCTGTACTGACCTCGCCTTCTGGATGATAGCGGGGTGAACAGGCAGTGGCTCAGGTGGTTGCTGTCCTTGATGATCTTTATGGCCTTCCTGTGACATCGGGTGGTGTAGGTGTCCTGGAGGGCAGGTAGTTTGCCCCCGGTGATGCGTTGTGCAGACCTCACTACCCTCTGGAGAGCCTTACAGTTGTGGGTGGAGCAGTTGCCGTACCAGGCGGTGATACAGCCCGACAGGATGCTCTCGATTGTGCATCTGTAGAAGTTTGTGAGTGCTTTTGGTGACAAGCCAAATTTCTTCAGCCTCCTGAGGTTGAAGAGGCGCTGCTGCGCCTTCTTCACGATGCTGTCTGTGTGGGTGGACCAATTCAGTTTGTCTGTGATGTGTACGCTGAGGAACTTAAAACTTACTACCCACTACTGTTCCATCGATGTGGATAGGGGGGTGTTCCCTCTGCTGTTTCCTAAAGTCCACAATCATCTCCTTAGTTCTGTTGACTTTGAGTGTGAGGTTATTTTCCTGACACCACACTCCGAGGACCCTCACCTCCTCCCTGTAGGCCGTCTCGTCGTTGTTGGTAATCAAGCCTACCACTGTTGTGTCGTCCGCAAACTTGATGATTGAGTTGGAGGCGTGCGTGGCCACGCAGTCGTGGGTGAACAGGGAGTACAGGAGAGGGCTCAGAACGCACCCTTGTGGGGCCCCAGTGTTGAGGATCAGCGGGGTGGAGATGTTTTTGCCTACCCTCACCACCTGGGGGCGGCCCGTCAGGAAGTCCAGTACCCAGTTGCACAGGGCGGGGTCGAGACCCAGGGTCTCGAGCTTGATAACGAGCTTGGAGGGCACTATGGTGTTAAATGCCGAGCTGTAGTCGATGAACAGCATTCTCACATAGGTATTCCTCTTGTCCAGATGGGTTAGGGCAGTGTGCAGTGTGGTTGAGATTGCATCGTCTGTGGACCTATTTGGGCGGTAAGCAAATTGGAGTGGGTCTAGGGTGTCAGGTAGGGTGGAGGTAATATGGTCCTTGACTAGTCTCTCAAAGCACTTCATGATGATGGAAGTGAGTGCTACGGGGCGGTAGTCATTTAGTTCAGTAACCTTAGCTTTCTTGGGAACAGGAACAATGGTGGCCCTCTTGAAGCATGTGGGAACAACAGACTGGGATAGGGATTGATTGAATATGTTCGTAAACACACCAGCCAGCTGGTCTGCACATGCTCTGAGGGCGCGGCTGGGGATGCCGTCTGGGCCTGCAGCCTTGCAAGGGTTGACACGTTTAAATGTTTTCCTCACGTCGGCTGCAGTGAACGAGAGTCCGCATGTTTTAGTTGCGGGCAGTGTCAGTGGCACTGTATTGTCCTCAAAGCGGGCAAAACAGTTATTTAGTCTGCCTGGGAGCAAGACATCCTGGTCCGTGACGGTGCTGGTTTTCTTTTTGTAATCCGTGATTGACTGTAGACCCTGCCACATACCTCTTGTGTCTGAGCCGTTGAATTGAGATTCTACTTTGTCTCTATACTGACGCTTAGCTTGTTTGATTGCCTTGAGGAGGGAATAGTTACACTGTTTGTATTCTGTCATGTTTCCAGTCACCTTGCCCTGATTAAAAGCAGTGGTTTGCGCTTTCAGTTTCACACGAATGCTGCCATCAATCCACGGTTTCTGGTTTGGGAATGTTTTAATCGATGCTATGGGAACGACATCTTCAACGCACGTTCTAATGAACTCGCACACCGAATCAGCGTATTCGTCAATGTTGTTGTCTGACGCAATATGGAACATATCCCAGTCCACGTGATGGAAGCAGTCTTGGAGTGTGGAGTCAGATTGGTCGGACCAGCGTTGAACAGACCTCAGCGCGGGAGCTTCTTGTTTTAGTTTCTGTCTGTAGGCAGGGATCAACAAAATGGAGTCGTGGTCAGCTTTTCCGAAAGGAGGGCGGGGCAGGGCCTTATATGCTTTGCGGAAGTTAGAATAGCAATGATCCAAGGTTTTTCCAGCCCTGGTTGCGCAAACGATATGCTGATAAAATTTAGGGAGTCTTGTTTTCAGATTAGCCTTGTTAAAATCCCCAGCTACAATGAATGCAGCCTCCGGATATATGGATTCCAGTTTGCAAAGAGTCAAAGTTCGTTCAGAGCCATCGATGTGTCTGCTTGGGGGGGGTATATACGGCTGTGATTATAATCGAAGAGAATTCCCTTGGTAGATAATGCGGTCGACATTTGATTGTGAGGAATTCTAAATCAGGTGAACAGAAGGACTTGAGTTCCTGTATGTTGTTTTGGCCACACCACGTCACGTTAACCATAAAGCATACGCCCCCGCCCCTCTTCTTACCAGAAAGATGTTTGTTTCTGTCGGCGCGATGCGTGGATAAACCAGCTGGCTGCACCGTCTCCGATAGCGTCTCTCCAGTGAGCCATGTTTCCGTGAAGCAAAGAACGTTACGGTCTCTGATGTCCCTCTGGAATGCTACCCTTGCTCGGATTTCATCAACCTTGTTGTCAAGAGACTGGACATTGGCGAGGAGAATGCTAGGGAGTGGTGCACGATGTGCCCGTCTCCGGAGTCTGACCAGAAGACCGCTTCGTTTTCCCCTTTTTCAAAGTCGTTTTTTTGGGTCGCCGCATGGGATCCATTCCGTTGTCCTGGGTGAAAGGCAGAACACAGGGTCCGCTTCACGAAATTCATATTCTTGGTCCTACTGATGGTGAGTTGACGCTGCTCTTATGTTCAGTAGTTCTTCTCGACTGTATGTAATGAAACCTAAGATGACCTGGGGTACCAATGTAAGAAATAACACGTAAAATAAAATAAAAAACTGCATAGTTTCCTAGGAACGCGAAGCGAGGCGGCCATCTCTGTCGGCGCAGCAAAGGACCTTGTGAAGATGCTGGAGGAAACATGTACAAAGGTATCTATATCCACAGTAAAACAAGTTCTATATCGACATGACCTGAAAGGCCACTCAGCAAGGAAGAAGCCACTGCTCCAAAACCACCATAAAAAAGCCTAGACTACCGTTTGGGAACAAAGATCGTACTTTTTGGAAAAATGTCCTCTGGTCTGATGAAACAAAAATAGAACTGTTTGCCAATAATGACCATCGTTATGTTTGGAGGAAAAAGGAGGAGGCTTGCAAGCTGAAGAACATCCCAACTGTGAAGTCAGGAAGTTAAAGCTTGGTCGCAAATGGGTTTTCCAAATGGACAATGAATCCAAGCATACTTCCAAAGTTGTGGCAACATGGCATCAAAGTTAAGGTATTGGATTGGCCATCACAAATCCCTGACCTCAATCCTATAGAAAATGTGTGAGCAGAACTGAAAAGGTGTGTGCTCGCAAGGAGGCCTACAAACCTGACTCAGTTACACCAGCTCTGTCAGGAGGAATAGGCCAAAATTCACCCAACTTATTGTGGGAAGCTCGTGGAAGGCTACCTGAAATGTTTGACCCAAGTTAAACAATTTAAAGGCAATGCTACCAAATACTAATTGAATGTAACGAAACTTCTGACCCACTGGGAATGTGATGAAAGAAATAAAAGCTGAAATAAATCATTCTCTCTACTATCATTCTGACATTTCACATTCTTAAAATTAAGTGGTGATCCTAACTGACCTTAGAAAGGGAATTTTTACTAGGATTAAATGTCAGGATTTGTGAACAACTGTATTGAAATGTATTTGGCTAAGGTGTATGTAAACGCTCGACTTCAACTGTAAATGTCTGGTTAGACTGTAAACTCTCCTTCCAGACTCACATTAAGCATCTCCAATCCAAAATGTATTCTAGAATCGGCTTCCTATTTCGCAAAATAGCCTCCTTCACTCATGCTGCCAGACATACCCTCGTAAAACGGACTATACTACCGATCCTTGACTTCGGCGATGTCATTTTCAAAATAGCCTCCAACACTCCACTCAGCAAACTGGATGTAGTCTATCACAGTGCCATCCATTTTGTCACCAAAGCCCCATATACTACCCACCACTGCGACCTGTATGCTCTCTTTGACTGGCCCTCGCTACATATTCGTCGCCAAACCCACTGGCTCCAGGTCATCTATTAGTCTTTGCTAGGTAAAGCCCTGCCTTATCTCAGCTCACTAGTCACCATAGCAACACCCACCCGTAGCACGCACTCCAGCAGGTATATTTCACTGGTCATCCCCAAAGCCAACACTTCCTTTGGCCACCTTTCCTTCCAGTTCTCTGCTGCCAATGACTGGAACCAATTGCAAAAATCACTGAAGCTGGAGACTTATATCTTCCTCTCTAACTTTAAGACTCAGCTGTCAGAGGAGCTTACCGATCACTGTACCTGTACACAGTCAATATTTAAATAGCCCACCCAACTACCTCATCCCAATATTGTTATTTATCTTTTTGCTCTTTTGCACCCCAGTATCTCTACTTCCACATCGTCATCTGTACATCTATCACTCCAGTGTTGATGCTAAATTGTAATTATTTAGCCGCTATGGCCGATTTATTGCCGTACCTCCTTAATCTTCTACATTCGCACACACTGTACATAGATTTTTCTATTGTGTTATTGACTGTACGTTTGTTTATGTGTAACACTGTGTTGTTGTTTTTTGTCGCACTGCTTTGCTTTATCTTGGCCAGGTCACAGTTGTAAATGAGAACTTGTTCTCAACTGGCCTACCTGATTAAACAAAGATGAAATATATATATATTTTTAAATAGTTGTTAGCTACTTGGCATTAGCTTCAATGCTATTACTCCCTAAGGATACCTAGCTGAGTAATATCAAGCATACAGTTGCATTCTAGTAACTTTGTTTTATATTTGGCTGTTTATTGAGTACTCTTATTCCTTATTTCATACATTTCTTACAGTTATTGTGGAAGACATTCTGTGCTCTATACTACTGTAACTGAAAACATGTACTTTTGTGTTTGTCGCAGTTTCATACTGTGATTCAAGTAAACTTCCAAACGGCACCCTGCTTCCCACGGAGTTATTTAAATGAGTGTTTAACTAACTGGATAGCTGGATAAGGGCTACTCTACATTTAGCGGGTCCAGTTTAACTACTATTCTACAATGTAGAAAATAGTCAAAATAAAGAAAAACCCTGAAATGAGTAGTTGTGTCCAAACTTTTGACTGGTACTGCATATTATGGTAATATAAGTGGCATATTACAGTATGTCTATGTCCTATAACAGTAGCCAACGAAGCACAGCGTAGTTACTATTATACTAAAAGTATCCATCATTTAAAGTTTATCCTGAACGTTATACAACAGCAGCCAATATAGTCATTGTTTGAATCTTTAAAAAAAGAGAAATGATACTTTGGGGATGAAACACATTGCGCATTGTTGTTTTTCAAGAGGAAAGAGCAACGTCAAGAGGGAAGTGTTGAGGGTAAACTGAACATTAGGACTATGTGATGAGTGAACGTGTGATACAGAGAGCGTTACCTATGCCATGCCTTGGCAGCCACAAGCTTTTAGCTGAGTTATGACTTGCACAGGCTGCCACTGCGGATAGACTTTCTCCCTTTTGGTTTTAGCTCGTGGTTCTGAAAATCAAAAAATGTACGCGCAAATAGCAACCGTGCTATTTGTTCCCTTATGTTGCCACAACACACACAGTCTCTGCCAGCCGAGACATGGCAAGGGGTGCCAAGCACAATACTGCACTAGTAATCAACCACTACTAATTGATGGAAATTTGAATTTTATCCTATTTCCTGCATGTTTTCCTTAAGGGTGGGTGTGTTAGATAAATATGTTTATAATTTGTTCTCTTGAGTTTTGTATTAATTTGCCCCAACAGTGTGATGACTGAATGCTGAAACAATACAGTGAGTAGGTTATGGATGCTTTATCATTTTAAATCTATAAATAATCCTTATTTGCACTTAAACACTCAATAAACGCTGAAAGTGAGACTACTATAAAAAAAAAGGTTGTGTGTACTGCAGATCACAGGAGGTTGGTGGCACCGTAATTGGGGAGGACAGGCTCATAGTAACGCCTGGAACGGAATCAACGGATTGCTATCCAGCACATCAAACACGTGGTTGGCCATGTGTTTGATACCATTCTATTCACTCCATTCCAGCCATTACTATGAGCCTTCCTCCCCGCAGCAGCCTCCTGTGATGCAGATGCTGTGTATGATACTGTAACACATGTTTCCAGGCATCAACCATGCTCTCAGATCATCCATTCTGGTTTATCTCTAAAGTTCTCTGTGTTGGGCAAGATATCTGTGACATGAGGCATGTGCTGATGGGTGTATGTCATCATGTCACACTCCTTATTCTGCTGCCAGCACATGAGGGATGGGGTGACTGTAGGACCTATTCAATGTGACGGGGTCTTCCTAATTCATTCTTTCTGCACTGGCACACTGCACAGATGTAATGAAAAGATAGTCTCTTCTCAGAACTGCCCCGGGATGCAAAATGTTGTGTTACTAACAACATGAGCTGTAATCTCAGTGGAGCCGTACCATAGTCTTTGCAGTGATTTCATGGCTATTATCAATCTTAGATAAAGAGAAAGCTCAATGTGTTTTACTAGAAGCCACAGCACTGCTCTGCACAGATGTTGTATCTGGGAGAACAAGGGAAAAGGTGTGTGATAAGGCCAAACACCATATTCGGCTTGTAAAGAAATGCAAGATACCATATGACCTCTACTTGACAACCAATCGTTTGCAGCAGAGGCATGGGTCTCAGTTTTAAACTTTCTGATCTAGTTGTTTTGCACAAGGAATAAGTCAAGTAAACTTGCTTCATAAACCATTATGGATAAGGTTGTGATGTTTTGTTTTTCTCATTGGAAATAAATTGAAACCAACTGGAAGGCTTGAGTTGTTTTTAAGGGGACTAGCTCTGGCAGTCTAGGATAGTACATCAGAGACACCTTATGTATCAGATATAATTGAAGTGTATTTTTTAACTTTTCATGCTATCTCTATGTTGACATATCGTGTTCCGTCTACTCCGGGGAAAGGGCTGATTACACTGCCATGTGAATACTTAGATTCAAGGAGAGAGAGAGAGAGAGAGAGAGAGAGAGAGAGAGAGAGAGAGAGAGAGAGAGAGAGAGAGAGAGAGAGAGAGAGAGAGAGAGAGAGAGAGAGTTGTGTAGTCCCACATCCACAGCTCATCTGTCTGCACAACAATACATCACCCATAATTCCCGTTCTCCCCAGCTCAGCAGCTCTGGGCTTGCTCTCTCAGGTCAGGCCAAGCCAAGCAGCTGCTGCTGCCAGCTCTCTCACATTGTCACCTTGTATTGTTCCTAGCAAGCTTATCTGGTGGAAAAGCTAACTCTGTCTGGCCACTGCGCAAAAACAGTACATTTGTTTATCTTAACAGTTTACAGTCTGTCATTCTTTTCCCCGTCTTTTTTTTTATTGTGCAGAGAAGAAGAAATGTCATGTATAAGATGTTGTCTTAACAATGGGAGGTTTGATTGTGAAACTGATACCGACATTGTTTTTGCTCATTTGAATTGAGAATTCTAACATCCAGGAGACAGTCATTTGTCATTTTAGGACAACAAACTCTTTACCAAGATTAGCCATCACCATAAGTGACTTTTGCTGTCCCCTGGTGGACAGATATAGGTATTTCTGCTTATGCACATTCAAGGGGATGTCTACCAAGTGGTAGCAAAGGGTTGTAAAGGCTCCACAACATGGCTATCCAAATCCAAGAAATGACTATGGGAAAAGGGCAGGAGAAAAAGACCCTAGTGAGCTTCAAAAGTTTTCTCCTTCACTTATTCACAAAAGCCTCTTCTTTTGGGGTGCTGCTATAGTCCACCAAGTACCAAAATTAATTATCTGGATATTATGTGTACATTGCTTGATAATATGCAATGTTAACAGAGGTCTACTTTCTGGGTGACCTGAATACAGACTGGTTTTCATCAAGCTCTCCACTCAAGAGCAGTGGTGGAAAAAGTTTTCAATTGTAATACTTGAGTAAAAGTGAAGATACCGTAATAGAAAATGACTCAAGTTCAAAAGGGAAAGTCACCCAGTAAAATACTACTTGAGTACAAGTTAGAAGTATTTGTTTTTAAATATACTTAAGTGTCAAAGTAAATGGAATTGCTCAAATGTACTTAAGTATCAAAAGTAAAAGTATAAATAATTTCCTTATATTAAACAAACCAGATGGCACAATTTTATTTTTATTGACAGATAGCCATGGGCACACACATTTGTGTTTAATGAGTCTAACAGATCAGAGGCAGTAGGGATGACCAGGGATGTTTTCTAGATAATTGTGTGAATTGGTCCATTTCCTGTCAAAAGATAACGAGTACTTTTGGGTGTCAAGGAAAATGTAGTGAGTAAAAAGTACATTATTTTATTTCGGAATGTAGTGAAGAAAATTAAAAGTTGGCAAAAATATAAAAAGTAAAGTACAGATACCCCCCAAAAAACTATTTAAGTAGTACTTTAAAGTAGTTTTACTTAAGTACTTTACACCACTGCACAGGAGAGGGTGGTCCTTCTGTAGCTCAGTTGGTAGAGCATGGCGCTTGTAACGCCAGGGTAGTGGGTTCGATTCCCGGGACCACCCATACGTAGAATGTATGCACACATGACTGTAAGTCGCTTTGGATAAAAGCGTCTGCTAAATGGCATATATTATTATTATATTATTATAGGGAGAGGGTTGATAGGGATGAGGCAAAGAGAGTGATGAATAAGTCTGGCTGCACATCTGATTGGCAAATTTGAGGTAAATTGAGGAATTATGTCACGAACAAAAATTTGAAATTGTATTAAGAAACCAAGATAAATGACTAAGTATGGTGGAAAAGGCTTTGGAATAATTTATATTAAATTATAGGCTCTAAGACTAATTAAAACTCTGTCTTTCATTGAATCAGATTGCTCATCTGTCACAAAACCTTTTGTTGACAAAATGTTTGTCCTCAGACCTGGAGGGAAGCCAAAGTCATTCCATGACTCAAGAGAGGTAAAAGCACTGCTTTCACGGTTCTAACAGCTGGCCAATCATCTTTCTGCAGACTGTTAGCAAACTTTTGGAGAAAAAAAAGTGTTTTTCACCAGACACTATTTCTTTGTAAACAAATTAACAATAGACCTTGGCACTCAACATATACTGCACAGACACAAATGACTAATTATTTGTTTAAAAAAAAAAGGATAATAAGAAGATTGTGGGAGCTGTACTGTTGGATTTCAGAGCAGCCTTTGATATTATTGACCATAACCTATTGTTGAAAAAATGTACAGTATGTGTTATGGCTTTTCAACCTCTGCCATATTGTAGATTCAGAGCTATCTATCCAATAGAACACAGAATGGTATTCTTTAATGGAAGCTTCTCTAATGTTAAACATGCAAAGTGTGGTGTACCGCAGGGCAGCTCTCTACTCTTTTCTATGTTTACTAATGACCTGCCACTAGCATTAAACAAAGCCTGACGAGCCAGCCCTATACATGTTAATGTTCTGTATAATGCCCCGCCCCCACTTCTTTGGCCAATTCCCTTGGCCTTACATTTTACGAATGTATGAATTTCCATGTTTATCGTCCATACGCCACAGTACGCAGAAATACACCTGCTGTTCAGGACTGTGTATTCTACATGACTGGCTAGGTTTGCCTATAATATCATTAGTCTATAAGGATGACTTACATCCCATCAGCCTGCTTTGCAGAGCACATCTCAGAGAGCCTTGCTGATCTATAAACCACGATGCCACACATTCATAATCAAAATGTGTTAGGGCTCATCTGTTGAACTAATTATTCACCTCATTCATCTCCTACCAAGATAGTCCCCTTTCCATCTAAGTCACAACAATAGACAAACAGTAGAAAAAGGAGGAAGGGAAGCGCTACTAAGGTACACAATAGTACATTTTGGTAGACAGAAGATGCTCTTTGGTAAAAGGGGTGATTTGGTCACCAAAAAGAAAGGAGGCTGCATGGCCTTCGTTCTGGAGTACAAAGAAATAATACAATGTCCTCTTTTGAACAGCTTTACCAATTAGCCCTAATTTGAAGAGGGAGTGGTTACAAAATTGATTGGGCACACCTAGTAAGCAATACTATACACATTAAATCGTGAAATACTGTAGCCATGTTATCATAAAAATACAACTCCAAGCTAGAAGTATCAGAACACTTAGAAAGGTAGTTCTAACCTTAAATATGACTGGGAGAAGTGTCAAGAATAAGAAAGCAATATATTCCATAGTACACAGCAAAACATGAACAACAACAGTCTGAACATAGCTGAGGGCAATTGAGCAAAATGTCCACTAGATGACAGCAAATGTACCCATCACGACTCTACAGGAAGGGTAAGAAATCCATATCTTCATTTAATCCAGGGTAGTTAGTGGCATGTAGTTTGTAAATCCCTTTGGTTTAACTGTTTAAGACGGTCCCCTTTTCTAACAGAGGCCGGAACATGATCAATACCCATAGCTTGTAGGGAGGCAGGGTTGCCATGGTGTAAGGACCCCCACCCCCCTTCTTTGGCCAATTCCCTTGGCCTTACATTTGATGAATGTATGAATTTTTATCGACCATACGCCACAGTACGCAGAAATACACCTGCTGTTCAGGACTGTGTATTCTACATGACTGGCTAGGCTTGCCTATAATATCATTAGTCTATAAGGATGACTTACATCCCATCAGCCTGCTTTGCAGAGCACATCTCAGAGAGCCTTGCTGATCTATAAACCACGATGCCACACATTCATAATCAAAATGTGTTAGGGCTCATCTGTTGAACTAATTATTCACCTCATTCATCTCCTACCAAGATAGTCCCCTTTCTATCTAAGTCACAACAATAGACAAACAGTGTGCTTAAACTAATAACACAATAACACAAATGATTGTATGTTTTTATTGAATACATGTTGAATAGATCACTTAAACATTCACAGTGTTGGTTGGAGAAAGTATGTGAACCCCTAGGCTAATGACTTCTCCAAAATCGAATTGGAGGCCGGAGTCAGCTAACCTGGAGTCTAATCAATGAGACGAGATTCAAGATGTTGGGTCAGAGCTGCCCTCCCGTATATAAAACACTCACAAAATTTGAGTTCGCTATTCACAAAAAGCATTGCCTGATGGGTACCATGCCTCGAATAAAAGAGATCTCACAAGACCTAAGATTACGAATTGTTGACTTGCATAAAGCTGGAAAGGGTTACAAAAGTATCTCTAAAAGCCTTGATGTTTGTCTGGAAAGGAGTGGCAGGTAGCCTAGTGGTTAGAGCGTTGGACTTGTAAGCGAAAGGTTGCAAGATTGAATCCCCGAGCTGACAAGGTCAAAATCTGAATTTGTTCTTAACTGACTTGCCTAGTTAAATAAGGGTTCAAAAATACAACAAATAAATGGTCATCAGTCCAGAGTGAGACAGATTGTCCGTTGCTACTCTCCCTAGGAGTGGCCGTCCTGCAAAGATGACTGCAAGAGCACAGCGCAGAATGCTCAATGAGGTTAAGAAGAATTCTAGAGTGTCAGCTAAAGACTTACAGAAATCTCTGGAACATGCTAACATCTCTGTTGACGAGTCTACGATACATAAAACACTAAACAAAAATGGTGTTCATCGGAGGACACCATGGAAGAAGCCACTGCTGTCCAATAAATCCATTGCTGCATGTCTGAAGGAAGTTTGGAAGGAACACACAACACTATGTGGGGAGAAAAAAATGCACAGCACACCAACACCAAAACCTCATCCCAACTGTAAAGTATGGTGGAGGGAGCGTCATGGTTTGGAGCTGCTTTGCTGGACAGCTTGCTATCATCGACGGAAAAATGAATTCCCAACTTTATCAATACATTTTGCAGGATGATGTAAAGCTATCTGTTCTCCAAATGAAGCTCAACAGAATTTGGGTGATGCAACAGGACAACGACCCAAAACACAGAAGCAAATCAACAACGGAGAGGCCCAGTCAGAGACCTGACCTCAACCCAATTGAGATTCTATGGCATAACCTCAAGAGAGCGGTTCACACCAGAAATCCCAATAATATTTCTGAACTGGAACAGTATTGTTTAGAGGAATGGTCCAAAATCCCTCCTGACCATTGTGCAGGTCTGATCCACAACTACAGAAAATGTTTGGTTGAGGCTATTGCTGCCAAAGGAGGGTCAACCAGTTATTAAATCCAAGGATTCACATACTTTTTCCACCTTGCGCTGTGAATGTTTACACGGTGTGTTCAATAAAGACATGAAAACATATAATTGGTTGTGTGTTATTAGTTTGAGCAGACTGTGTTTGTCTGTTTTTGTGACTTGCTGTGATGAAGATCAGATCAAATTTTCTGACCAATTCATGCAGAAATCCAGGTAATTCCTGTCACGTTCTGACCATAGTTCTGTTATTTTATTCTTTGTTTTAGTATGGTCAGGGCGTGAGTTGGGGTGGGCAGTCTATGTTTGTTTTTGTATGTTGGTTTTTGTGTCCGGCCTAGTATAGTTCTCAATCAGAGGCAGGTGTCGTTAGTTGTCTCTGATTGAGAATCATACTTAGGTAGTCTGGCATTCCAGGTAAGGTTGGGCAGGTTCGGTGCTCAAGAGCTCCAGTGCGCCTGCATGGTCCGGTCTATCCGGTGCCACCTGCACGCACCAGCCCTCCGGTAGCAGCCCCCCGCACCAGGCTGTCTCTCCGTCTTCTTCCTACAGGTGCTCCCGCCTGTCCAGCGCTGTCAGAGTCTCCCGTCTGTCCTGAGCCGCCAGAGCCGCCAGTCTGTCCTGAGCCACCAGAGCCTCCAGTCTGTCCTGAGCCGCCAGAGCCGCCAGTCTGTCCTGAGCCGCCAGAGCCGCCAGTCTGTCCTGAGCCGCCAGAGCCGCCAGTCTGTCCTGAGCCGCCAGAGCCGCCAGTCTGTCCTGAGCCGCCAGAGCCGTCAGCCAGCCAGGGGACGACAGAGCCGTCAGCCAGCCAGGAGCCGCCAGATCCGTCAGTCAGCCAAGAGCCGCCAGAGCCGTCCTTCACTCCGGCGCTGCCGGAGACTCCCGCATGTCCGGCGCTGCCGGAGTCTCCCACCTGTCTTGCGCTGCCGGAGTCTCCCGCTTGTCCGGCGCTGCCGGAATCTCCCGTCCATTCGGGACCCGTGGCGAGGGTCACCAGTCCGAGGTCAGCGGCGAGGGTTGCCGCTCATAAGAGGCCACGGGGGCGGTTGAGGAGGCGGACAAAAACTATGGTGAAGTGGGGACCACGTCCGGCGCCAGAGCCACTACCGCGGACAGATGCCCACCCAGACCCTCCTCTATAGGTTCAGGTTTTGTGGCCGGAGTCCGCACCTTTGGGGGTTACTGTCACGTTCTGACCATAGTTCTGTTATTTTATTCTTTGTTTTAGTATAGTCGGGGCGTGAGTTGGGGTGGACAGTCTATGTTTGTTTTTCTATGTTGGTTTTTGTGTTCGGCCTAGTATGGTTCTCAGTATGGTTCTCAATCAGAGGCAGGTGTCGTTGGTTGTCTCTGACTGAGAATCATACTTTTAGGTAGCCTGGGTTTCACTTTTGGTTTGTGGGTGTTTGTTTCCGTGTGAGTGTTTTGGCCACACGGTACTGTTTCGGTTTTGTAAATTCACGTTGTTATTTTCTGTTTAGTGTTCTGAGTTTGAATTAAAAATCATCATGAACACTTACCACGCTGCGCTTTGGTCCGATCCTTACTCCTCCTCAGACGAAGAGGAGGAAAGCCGTTACAATTCCAAAGGGTTCACATAAACTCATCATCTTACTGTCAACCATGTTTATTTTTAGCAAACTTAACGTGTAAATATTTGTATGACCATAACAAGATTCAACAACTGAGACATAAACTGAACAAGTTCCACGGACATGTGACTAATAGAAATTGAATAATGTGTCCCTGAACAAAAGGGGGTTCAATACATGGAAATTCTTGAGGGAAACCTGTTTCAGTCTTCCAAAGATTTGAGACTGGGACGGAGGTTCACCTTCCAGCAGGACAATGACCCTAAGCATACTGCTAAAGCAACACTCGAGTGGTTTAAGGGGAAACATTTACATGTCTTGGAATGGCCTAGTCAAAGCCCAGACCTCAGTCCAATTGAGAATCTGTGGTATGACTTAAAGATTGCTGTACACCAGTGGAACTCATCCAACTTGAAAGAGCTGAAGCAGTTTTGCCTTGAAGAATGGGCAAACATTCCAGTGGCTAGATGTGCCAGGTTTATAGAGACATACTTCAAGAGACTTACAGCTATAATTGATGCAAAAGGTGGCTCTACAAAGTATTGACTTTGGGGGGGTGAATAGTTATGCACGCTCAAGTTTTCTGTTTTTTTGTGTGTTATTTGTTGTTTGATTCACAATAAAACATATTTTGCATCTTCAAAGCTGTAGGCATGTTGTGTAAATCAAATGATACAAACCCCTTCCCAAAATCAATATTATTTCAAGGGTGTAAGGCAACAAAAAAGGAAAGATGCCAAGGGGGTGAATACTTTTGCAAGCCACTGTACTACAGTCATGTATGTGAAAACACTACAGTAAATACTACAGTAAAGTCCTCTAAAACACTATAGTGAATACTATGGTATACTAGTAATGTCCCAAAAAATATTACACTAAATACTAAAGTAAAGTCAGCAAAAACACTACAGTGAATACTAGTGATGCACCGATATGACACTTTTGTCCGATACCAATATCGAATATTTTCCTTGCCAAAAAAAAAAACGATACCGATAACCGATATTTAAAAATGTTGCAGCCTTTTAAGCATTCTAGTACAGTTAAATAGTTCACACATGGACACAGCGGTTTAAGGCACTGCATCTGTGCAAGAGGCGTCACTACAGTCCCTGGTTTGAATCCAGGCCGTATCACATCCGGCCATGATTAGGAGTCCCATAGGGCGGCGGACAATTGGCCCAGCGTCGTCCGGATTTGGCCGGGGTAGGCTGTCATTGTAAAAAAAGAATTTGTTCTTAACTGACTTACCTAGTTAAATAAAGGTTACACACGCACACACACCACACTGACCGAAAATGTATTTTGTTGGCATTTACATATGTCCCCATTACCAATAAAACATAATCGAAACCTATTTCTTTCACTTACTTGCTGTGCTGTTTGGTTGTTCATTTGTTCAGTCGTTTCATTCTCAACCAGGATTTCTATGGAACGCCGTTTGGGTCTTTGCGTGTCCAAAAAAATTAAATATAGCTTTTTTATGACCAGCACTGTAGGTGCGCGAGACAACTTTACCAGCATCATCACCCACCCTCCCCCCAGATGGCGGCACTGAAGGCACTGCATGTATTTAATAATAGACCATGCACAGGGCAAGTGTGAAGTACAGTGAGTTTCCTGACTTCACACCACTCTGATCATCTCAACAATCTCTCTCAAGTCATGACTGTGGATCAGCTCAACATCTCCATCTCCAACATCACCTCAGGGAATCCTGGCAACGTTGTCTCCAGTACACTGCTGGGATTGTGCTGCCTAGTGGGCCTCCCTGCAAATATAGCTGTCGTGATGGTCATTCTGCGCCAGGTAAAAATAGATAATGTCACCCTGAAACTGATGCTGAATCTGGCTTGTTCTGACATCCTGTGTCTGGCCTCCCTCCCTGTGTGGATCTATTCTCTCCTGTGTGGTTGGAATCTTGGCCGTGGGCTTTGTAAGTTCTTCTCCTTCATGGTCTATTGCAGCCTATACATCAATATCATGACTGTAACTGTGATGAGTGTGCAGCGCTACGTGTCGGTTCTCCACCCCCACCAGTGGGCCAGGCTGGGAAGGAGAGGTGAGAAGGTATTGCTACCTGCACTATGGGGACTTGCATGCATCCTAACTGGGCCTGCTGTTGCAACAAGGAATACAGTGGTTACTGGTTCTGGTCTAAGATGTCAAAGACACACTGAATCGGACTGGGAAATAGTGTCTGTTCTTTTTTTTGAGACATTGGTGGGTTTTGTTCTGGGTTCCATTCTGGTCATTTTTTATTTCTTACTTCACAAGCGAGTGAACCAGACAGCCCTCTTCAGCACCCAAAGGATGACCAGATTGGTCACTGGAATCACTGTGGCCTTCATCATTCTCTGGGTTCCTGGTCATGTTGTTAACATTGTGGACATCTCAGCCACCTTACTGAAGTATTCACACCCTGTTACATCTGTTAAGTTGACGACCTTTGCGGAGTTGACACGGGACTTTGCAAAGTGCCTTACATTTGTTAACAGTTGTGTGGACCCCTTTCTGTATGCGTTTGCCTTTCAGAGAATTTGGCAGAGAAGACCAGATAAGCGGGAGAGAGCAGACCCTGCTATTCAGATCTGTGTGTAATAATTCTGTCAATCATTTATGCTTCTTTGTGATTGTTATATTTTTCTTTTATTTGAGGTGTGCATTTAAATCAGAGGGAGGGAGGCACCACAGCTTGAGGTGCAGAGGTTGCCTATATTGGGATAACGTTTCAAATGTAAACACTGTCAAAAAATGGCTTCATCATGATTGACCAAAGACCAACAATTTTTGGTAAAAGCAGAAACAGAATGAAATATTTTTTAAAAAATGATCACAAAGCAGCTTGAAGCAATCTTCAATGTCTCCTTTCAAACCATGCAAATTTGGTCAGTACTGAAATGCATCAAGGCAACATGGTAACTGCAAAATTGATAGTGAAATGATCAATTCGCTTTGCAGGAAGTGGTAGATAAGAGTAGGTGAGAACTTTCTTGTCAGTATCTTCAACATGACTGTCAAACCCTGACCACAGAGAGCCCTTGGTTCTCTCACACACTTTACATCAACTTTCATTATTTATTCAGCCCTTTGGTTCCTCAGACCATAAAGTGACAATAATGTTGCAAAAAAACGTGAAACATTGGCCTGGACATCTTCAAGTGGCTCAAGTCTTTGATGCCCTTCATGGTACAGTGTGTTGATGCAGATGGAGCAGGAAAAAAGCTCAGACTGTCAGGCCCAATCACTTGAGACAGGCAAATAAAATGTGCTTTTACTGCAGCTAGCAAAAAATATAGTCTGACTTTTATGCACAGTTAACTTTTATGGGTGTTCTTTAAGCGAACACATTACACCTTTTACAGCGATGAGGCCTTACTCAGTAGATATGAAAGATTGTTCTGCTCTGCAGATTCGAATTGAACTGTGAATTGAGTCTGGTCATAAAGGATCATGTTAGAGTAGCATATACAACTAGAATATTTTATTTTCCTACGAAATGCTTTCGTCAATTTTTGAAGCATCAGACACAGGTGTACAATAAATTACACCATCATATTAATAAATTGCTCTCCACAAATGCTATTGCTACTGTCATTTCATACACAGGCCTGATCTAGATTGCAGACTACGTACTCTGCTCTAACTAATAATAACTAAAGCATACATGTACTGTATGTACGATGAGCATACTTCTCATCGTTTGAATATCACCCTTATTTATGAACTTCCTCGCTTCAGAACACTGAAATGACCTTTTTAAAGCTGTTCTCGAACTATCAATCCCATTCTCCAGTCCAAGTGATGGAGCAGCTTTAGAACACATTCTGAAGTAAATATAATGTACAGAGTCCTACGCAATAATAATTCCTCTGCTTTTCTCAGTGTCTAACCCTCTTTTTTTTTTTTTTTAAATGTCAAATGTTATTTTCCAGCTCCAGCAGTGAGATTGGTACGACTGCAGCTAAGCTAACATGAGTAGGAGTTACTAGTGGTGAGATTCAATACACATACAGTACCACCAGGCACGAACTGACACGCTTGAATATTTACATTTAGCTTATACAAGGGCATTTAGCTGCTACAAGGCTAATTGTCTATAGTAGGGGTAACGCGCCGCAAAATTCAAACATGATGAACCTAAGCAAATAAATCAACAGGATGTCACAAGTTCCTCAAGTTTATTTTTTTTAAACTAGTATGGAGCTTCCAAAATCACCTTGACAGAGTGACGGAACACATCAGCCAACATCACACACACACACACACACACACACACACATTGAAAAAGTTCAATTCAGATTCACTAAACTGGATAGGCACACTCAAACCACGTGTAAACACATCAACATAAAACAACTTAATATATCATTTTAATAGAGTGAAGGAACTCATGACCACATTCACAAAAATACAGCGATCAGGCTTTCAAAAAGACCCGGACTTCCTAAGACAGACAAAAAAAAAGAAGAAGTGTGCACTGGGATGCAACTCTAGTTTTGCATATCATGCCATTGGTTAACTACAAATCAACAATGTGGGCTGCCCCACAATGCTAATGCTATTCGTACAATTCTACATGCAAGGATCTCGGGTGGGTAACAGTTCAATGTTATTAACAGTAATAACGGTGTTGATAAGATCTGATACATTCTGTATAAATAGCTTGAAGCTAACAGAACAAGGTGTTGATAAGAGCTGATACATCCTGTATAAATAGCTTGAAGCTAACAGAACAAGGTGTTGATAAGATCTGATACATCCTGTATAAATAGCTTGAAGCTAACAGAACAAGGTATTGATAAGATCTGATACATCCTGTATAAATAGCTTGAAGATAACAGAACAAGGTATTGATAAGATCTGATACATTCTGTATAAATAGCTTGAAGCTAACAGAACAAGGTGTTGATAAGATCTGATACATCCTGTATAAATAGCTTGAAGCTAACAGAACAAGGTGTTGATAAGATCTGATACATCCTGTATAAATAGCTTGAAGCTAACAGAACAAGGTATTGATAAGATCTGATACATTCTGTATAAATAGCTTGAAGCTAACAGAACAAGGTGTTGATAAGATCTGATACATCCTGTATAAATAGCTTGAAGCTAACAGAACAAGGTGTTGATAAGATCTGATACATCCTGTATAAATAGCTTGAAGCTAACAGAACAAGGTGTTGATAAGATCTGATACATCCTGTATAAATAGCTTGAAGCTAACAGAACAAGGAGGGTATTGCTGGTGGAACAACAGTCAGTGATGCAGACTAATTTAGCGTGTTGTTAGTAGTTCGACAAAGTAGAGTAGCGGTGGATTCCTCCACTCTGCTGAATGGGTTTAGTTTAGCTGACTGAGCAGGGGTCATCCTTGGAGGGCTTCACGTCTCCCTGAAGCAGCTGAATCATCACAGCCTTGGTCAGGTAACTGGAGGTACCTCTCCTGCCCATCGGCGGTGTCTTATAGAACTCCTCCATGTCATCCTGCGGACAAACAGCGGTACTGTTTTAAACAGTGCGAACTGTAAAAAGTTGTTTAACAAAGCACTGCTTTTCCGCAAAGACATGCAGAGCGAACAATTATTTAGAATGGAAATATATGATATGCATTACAAGTAAACAAGTGACACAATTATTTCCATCCTTAACATTCAGTGTTAATTAAGTAGACTGACCAGAAAAATGATCACCAATGCTCCCAAGGTATCCTCACCTCGAATATGAGGTCTGCTTCTACTTAGCGGAGATAACTTGTACTGTACATCATTGTGAAAGTACAACAGCTAAGCTCGCATGCTAAATGAACTCCAAAAACCTTGTGTGACAGTGGTCTGACCCAACCTCAGATCCTGTGAGCCCAGTGGACAGGGTAGGCCAGAGCATAACACCTACCTGTTTCTTCGTCCCCTCCCGACTCCTGTCCTTCTGGAAGTCATGGAAGGCCTCCTTCACCAGAACATCCAGGTCCACCTTCTCCGAGAACTCCAGCTCCGGGTTTCTCTCCAACACTATGGACACCACCATCAGCAGCTGCAACCATGGAGATTAGATAAGAAAATAAGAAAATTTAAGAAAATAGAGCCATGAGAAAATGTGTGTACAATTAGGATTTTAGTATTGTTTTTTTTTTGTGTGAATTTTACCCCTTTTTCTCCCCAATTTCGTGGTATCCAATTGTTAGTAGCTACTATCTTGTCTCATCGCTACAACTTTTGTACAGGCTCGGGAGCGACAAAGGTTGAAAGTCATGCGTCTTCCGATACACAACCCAACCAAGCCGCACTGCTTCTTAACACAGCGCGCATCCAACCCGGAAGTCAGCCGCACCAATGTGTCGGAGGAAACACTGTGCACCTGATGACCTTGGTTAGCGCGCACTGCGCCCGGCCCGCCACAGGAGTCGCTGGTGCGCGATGAGACGAGGATATCCCTACTGGCCAAGCCCTCCCTAACCCGGACGACGCTAGGCCAATTGTGTGTCGCCCCACGGACCTCCCGGTCGCGCCCGGCTACAACAGAGCATGGGCGCGAACCCAGAGTCTCTGGTGGCACAGCTGGCGCTGTAGTACAGCACCCTTAACTACTGCGCCACCCGGGAGGCCCCCAATAGGATTTTTGTATTGTTAACCCAATGTGTAGCGGAAGCATTGTTAGAGGAAATGTGTGGATGAGATAGTCAATCGAGCAACCTGTTTGACCAATAGCAGTGTGTGGAAAACATGCAGCTGTAAATTACAGTGAAATCTGATTGGCCCTTACCTCTACTACTATCTGCCTGTACTCAGGCAGCACAATGTCCTTCAGTGTGTCTTCCACCAGCAGAGAAAAGTTCATCTCATACATGGTCATGTCAGACAGAGTAGGTTGCTGCAATGGAAGAGAAGTGGAAGATTTTAACAGTAATGCTTTAAGCAAGAACACCCCGATGGTTTTATTTTATTTATTTATTTCACCAGGTAGGCAAGTTGAGAACAAGTTGCCCTTTACAATTGCGACCTGGCAAAGCAGTTCGACACAGACAACAACACAGAGTTACACATGGAGTAAAACAAACATAGTAAATAATAAGTCAATATACAATGTGAGCAAATGAGGTGAGATAAGGGAGGTAAAGGCAAAAAAAAAAAAAAAAAAAAAAGGCCATGGTGGCAAAGTAAATACAATATAGCAAGTAAAACACTGGAGTGGTAGATTTGCAGTGGAAGAATGTGCAAGGTAGAGATATAAATAATGGAGTGCAAAGGAGCAAAATAAATAAATAAATAAATAAATAAATAAATACAGTAGAGATAGTTGTTTGGGCTAAATTATAGATGGGCTATGTACAGGTGCAGTAATCTGTGAGCTGCTCTGACAGCTGGTGCTTAAACCTAGTGAGGGAGATAAGTGTTTCCAGTTTCAGAGATTTTTGTAGTTCGTTCCAGTCATTGGCAGCAGAGAACTGGAAGGAGAGGCGGACAAAGGAAGAATTGGTTTTGGGGGTGACCAGACAGATATACCGTCACGCCCTGGTCTTAGTATTCTGTGTTCTCTTTATTATTTTGGTTAGGCCAGGGTGTGACATGGGTGATTTATGTAGTTTGTTTTGTCTAGGGGTTTTGTAGTTTATGGGATTATGTTTCGTTAAGAATTCTAGGTAAGTCTATGGTTGCCTGGAGTTCTCAATCAGAGGCAGGTGGTTATCGTTGTCTCTGACTGGGAACCATATGTTGGCAGCCATATTCTTTAGGTCTCTTGTGGGTGATTGTTCTTGTCTCTGTGTTTTGCACCAGTTAGGACTGTTTTCGGTTTTCCACGTTTTCTTGTTTTGTATAAGTATATTGTTCACGTTATTATCTTTATTAAAGATGTTTATAAATAACCACGCTGCGTTTTGGTCCGCCTCTCTTTCCCAGGAAGAATCCCGTAACAGAATCACCCACCACAACAGGACCAAGTGGCGTGGTGACAGGCAGCGGCAGCAGGAGCAGTGAAATCAAGATTTCTGGACTTGGGAGGAAATCTTGGATGGAAAATGACCCTGGGCACAGCCAGGAAAATATCGCCACCCCAAAGAAGAGCTGGAGGCGGCGAAGGCGGAGAGGCGCTGGTACGAGGAGGCAGCACGGCAACGCGGATGGAACCCCGAGAGTCAGCCCCAAAAATGTATTGGGGGGGGGTGGCACACAGGGAGTATGGCGAAGCCAGGAAGGAGACCTGCGCCAACTTCCTGTGCTTACCGGGGGGGCTAGAGAGACCGGGCAGGCACCGTGTTATGCTGTGGAGCGCACGGTGTCCCCAGTGCGGGTGCATAGCCCGGTGCGGTACATTCCAGCACCGCGTATCGGCCGGGCTAGAGTGGGCATCGAGCCAAGTGCCATGAAGCCGGCTCTACGCATCTGGTCTCCAGTGCGTCTCCTTGGGCCGGCTTACATGGCACCAGCCTTGCGCACGATATCCCCGGTTCGCCTGCATAGCCCAGTGTGGGCTATTCCACCTCGCCGCACTGGCAGGGCGACCAGGAGCATTCAACCAGGTAAGGTTGGGCAGGCTCTTTCAGAACATCATCTGACTGGATTTGGGCGAGTTGCTGTGGGGGCTGCAGTGCTGTTGACCGAGGTAGGGGTAGCCAGGTGGAAAGCATGGCCAGCCTATAGTGTGGTCCTTCAGAGATGTGATTAAATGTGGAGTTTGAGGATGTAAACAAAGAAGGATTATTATGTCACTGTTGCTATTACCAACACTACCTGTGGGAGATGGATCCCTGCCACTACGATGCCATTACAAGTTCTCTCCAAAGTCTGCCACACTCGGTCGTAGAAGCCATGGGGAGTCCTGTTGAGGGAACCATCAATCTGACGCCTGTTGATCCAGGACCTGGTATGGGTAACGAATAGGGAAATTAATAAAATTGAATTAAAAAAATGTGTGTGTTTGTGAGTGTTTACCTGCCGTGCTGTTGTGGCTGAAGGACGTCCAGCAGCAGCTGTTTAACATCGCTGGGGGACATCTGGTAAATGTCCTGGGGTGGCATGTCTCCTGCTCGGATCTCCAACTCATGCTTCATGGCCTGGACGATCCACCTGCACCAATACCAGCGGAATACGAAGCAAAAACAATGCATCTCATAACCACAGATGGCTATCCTCAAACAGACAACTTGAGAGACAAACAGAATAACAACCACCCAGCTGTAGGATCCGAATGGCCATGGCTACAGCCTGCCTAGCTCTATTCCTCCCGGGCTCTATTCGTACCCGACGCGGATCTTGAGCATGCCACTGAACAGCTCGGGGGTGTTGGAGATGATCCAGCCGATGTGGATGACCAGCTCCTGCTGCAGCACGGCCTCCCTCTCCCCGAAGCACTTGCTGTAGAGGATGCCCTTGATGACCCCAGGTGAGAGGGGATTGGAGATCACCTCCTCCTCATGCCCAAACAGTCCCAGCGTTACCTGGCAACAGAGCACAGCCCAGCCAGCGTCAGATGTCTGCAGTGCCATTATTGTTTGGTGGGGATTATTTTACTAAGAGGACAGAGTGATGAGCCAGGAAGATAGACGTGTTTACATCATGGATAACAAGGAACAAATAGTCAAAAATGTTCAAACAAAAACTTTGATTATATTTTATTTTCTATTATGGGTGACATCACTCTACCTATAAGCTTTTTGACTGACCAGATAGGGTGCAATATTATATAGAAATGCTGATGTCTCCGTGTCCCCTTCGCATAAACTATCTATCCATCTTGCCACTGTAAAACTGCACCCCCACAGAGTAGAACATGAAAGGGACAAAAGATAATAACCAAGATTATCTTGTGATATTTCCTATTTTCAAAGCATAAAGGCCACATGAAAATTACACCCGGGTAATCATTATTCTTCCCAAACAAGATATCCTTTAATATCCTTTTGAAAAATAGCACCTTCAAACTAATGGTTGCAGACTGATGTTCTCAAGTCAGCAAATCACAGTTATTAAATCTGCACCTCATTTCTATCACTACTAGGTGTAATCTAAACATGTCCTACCTTAACACATTCAAACAACAGCAGATATTCTCTAAACTCGAGTCCTCATATGCAAAAATCAAGGAAGATTCTACGTAGATCATGTAAGCAGACACCTGACTCTATTTTAAAAAATCAGCTTTCTCATCTTGTCCAGAATCATTTCCCTTCTACGATGCAATCTATATGCAGATTCACACCTTGAGGTACTTCAAAGCAAAGAACCGCCCAAAACTCTTGGGTGGGAAAATGAGGCCAGAAATGGGGACTGTTTGGAAGCAACTTATCTCTGTGTAATATAAGAGGAAAAAGGTATAATGATAAAACATTGGCCAAGGCAGTTCACTTCATATAGATCCAAGGGAAAGGAGAACTTACAGTATATTAGGTCATAGGTCAGGTCACGGCATACATAGAGCCTGTTAAACCCTGGTTACTTTTACGTAACAAAATAGCAGCCTTGCTACAGGGCTAAAGCACAGTGAGGTAGCTGGGAAATATGAAGCGTGCAACTGCAACAACACTAAGCATTTCCTATAGGACAATAGCATGCGGGAGCTCAGTCAACTGAACGTTCCTAAGACTTTCAAAATTGACATAATTTCATCCAATTCATTGATAAATCAATGAACATAAAGATTGTGTTCGAAATAGGCATCTGACTTGAGGAAAAAAAAAAAAAAAAAAAACATGGTTCAACTGAAAAATTGGCCCCCCATTTTCAAATGTCCACTTACCTGCTTCCCATGCACTAAAACACTAGTAATACTTGGGGCAATGCTGTCCACTAGCTTAGTTATCACACTGGCTGCGATTCGTACAACTCCCCTGGTAAACAAAAACACAAGGAGATCCTGAATAGGGTCAACACTATATGTGTCAATAAGTTAACTCGACAGTAGGAACAGTTCATAATGGCTGACTGCCATAACAATGCAGTCTGCTGTGTTCTCTATCATAAGAACCATACATACAGTATAACCATGACATTAACACTGATGGGCTGTATAACGTGAGTTGAGGCACATGGCTGACGGTGCAATTAACATAATGAAGTTCTAAAACAAAGCTGTAAAATCATGTGCGTGGCATGTCCCACTCATAGTCCCCATAGAATGGAAAGCTATTAGCATGGTGGGCGCTTCCTCTCTGGGACACCTAGCCTAGCCTAGCCTAGCCTAGCCTAGCAGAACAGGCAGTGGTTCCAAAGGAAGATTCCACTGCATGAATCCAGCTCTGGCTCCTGCAATTGTTTCCCGCCTATTCAATTTCACTATTAGATTAAAAAACATATTATATTTTATTTTCCGGGGGGGGGGGGCAGACATATTTGAATGTTCACTATAATTTACGATTGCATCATTCGCTAGAGTGACTGCTATGTCTCTCCTCCTGCTTGCTGGGTTCCTGTGAGGAAAAAGCAACAGGCATTGGTTGTGGTACATACGCTCCCCTCCATATTTATTTGGACAGTAAGCAAACACTAAAATGTGTCTCTATACTCCAGCATTTTGGATATGAGATTTTATATGAGGCGACAGTGCCTTTAGAATGTCACCTTTAATTTGAGGGTATTTTCATAGAAATCCGTTTTTACCGTTTAGAAATGAAAGCACTTTATGTATCTAGTCCCCCCATTTGGACACATTCACTTATAGTGTATTAAAATAGTCAAAAGTGTAGTATTTGGTCGCCATTTTCCGAACATGCAATGATTACATCAAACTTGTGACTCTACAAACTTGTTGGAAGCATTTGCAGTTCTTTGGAGTTGTGCCCAATAGAAATAAATGCTAAATAATGTAGTGTGTCATTTTGGAGTCACTTTTATTGTAAATAAGAATATAAATGTTTCTGAACACCTCTACATTAATATGGACGCTATCATGATTACAGATAATGCTGAATGAATGGTGAATAATGACAAGTGAGAAAGTTAAGAGGTATGATCTTTGTGCATCTGTAACTTTTTCACTTGCGTGCGAGGAACATGGGACCATATACTTCACTTTTAATACACTACTTTTATACACTACAAGGGAATTTGTCCAAGTACTTATGACACCTACACAAATGGGGGGACTAGATACACTATATATACACACAAAAGTATGTGGACACCCCTTCAAATTAGTGGATTTGGCTATTTCAGCCACACCCATTGCTGAGAGGTGTATAAAAATCAAGCACACAGCCATGCAATCTCCAACATCAGTGCCCGACCTCACGAATGCTCTTGTGGCTGAATGGAAGCCCCCACAGCAATGTTCCAACATCTAGTGGAAAGCCTTTCCAGAAGAGTGGAGGCTGTTGTAGCAGCCAAGGAGGGACGAGCTACATATTAATGCCCTTGATTTTGGAATGAGATGTTCGACAAGCAGGTGTCCATGTACTTTTGGTCATGTCGTGTACATAGTGCTTTCATTTCTAAACGGTAACAGATACGTAAGAAAAATAAAAGGTGACATTCTGTGCTGTTGTCTCATATGACACATATTGATCTCACATCCACAATTCTGGAGCACAGAGACAAATTAAATGTTCTAGCTTCACTGTCCAAATAAATACGGAGGGGAGTGTACATGGCAGCAGACAGGGTTGCTTAGCCGTACACATCAACTTCAATAAACTACCTCAATAGAAATCAAAATAAAATGGAGAACAGTGTTTTAAACTTCAGGTGGATTGTAGGTTGTAGTGAAACCCAGATTTTCTAAAACAATAAAGTGTATTTTCATCGTATCGACAACATTCACCTCCCATTTACCACATCCAGCCATCTATTCTTTCACTTATTGTAAATTGTGCTCAAATCTTTTTTAGCACAGATATAGTCTACGGCTTATACTTCTACATATTTTGTCCAGGAAATGTCAGGCTAAATGCTCATGGTGTGTGATGTTAAACCATTGACGTTGTGTAATATAAAAGGAACTTTTTTCAAGTTCCACTTATTAACCCACGTTAAATAAATGAGAAAGGAAATTGGACCAAGTATTGACGTGGTTCCAGGGCAAGGTGGAGCCTGGCCTATGGGCTCTTCCACTCTCTGACTCTCAGGTCCCTCTGCAATTATGTTCAATCTTAGCGCTGAGCAATATGAAAACTCACGACCAGCTCCCTTGACACAGCCAAACCACCACAACAACAACAACAACAACAACAACAACAACGGCAAGAACAAAAAGGCCAACGGAGCATGTGAACGTGAAATTGACCGTCCATAGAGAGCAAATGGACAGTGCTGCAGAGGGAAGTAAATGCATGAGTGAAGCATAGCACTCACAGTTAATGGTACACGCTGTGCACAGTGACTGACTGGCTAGCTGAGCTAATACAGTACACATGCTACACAGACTCCACACATCAACTCTACTCCATTACCTGCTTGCCATGGACCACCAGTGTGGTGATATGAGGGGCAATAGAACTGGCAAACTTCATGATAACGGCCGCAGCGTAACGCACCGCCAGCCTACACCCATAGAAATATGTATCATTGTTTACAACAGTTTGGAATTCAGTAGAGAACAAGAAAATGTTACTTCAATCTTGAAACGATTAGTAAAATGATCTGAAAGGCAAAAAAGTCGAAGACTCTTCATGGAGGTACGGTACAAAATGGATGGATATTACCTGCCACATGAAATAAAACACAAACTATTCGTTCAGGTTAAATGAAAAGGGAATGATAGGGAAAGAAGAACATCTGACCAAAGTTTCCTGGTCCCAGCTCTTCTGTAGAGTCTCTCCATGTCTTCCATTAGGGTCTCTGGAAACAGTTAAAAGGCCTCTGTAAGTGAACTGAGCAATGCAAATCATTGTGTATATATATATATATTCTAGAAGAATGTAAACTGTGGATGATTGGGTCTGAAAACAGTGTTTGCCAAGCCACTGCTATTGATGACACTAGCTGCGTAGGCTATGCCTTGGTTGAATTGACCCCATTTGTTCTTTGTATTATTTCTAACACAGAGGAGACACGGATCCAAACTAAATCAGTTAGTCATGGGGGTGCTAAATGGATTAGGCTATGGACATTTCATTTACAGTGATGCACTGATTCCCACCCTGGGGCTAGTTGGCCTGGTAGTCTGGCTCTGATGAATAGTGTTAAAGTATCTGTTCAGTGTTACCAATTTTCTTTTTGAAAATAAAATAGTACCTCCAATAAATCACAATATGAATTAAATAGATGTCCTTCCAAAACATTATAATTAGGATGTTAAAAAGCAGATTTGCTCTGTGCCTCTGCTTGGCCTGTTAGGAAACAGAGTGATCTCAGTCAGCAAATCTCAACCCAATTAAACACTTTTGGGAGATTCTGGAGCAGCGCCTGAGACAGCGTTTTCCACCACCACCAACAAAATACCAAATGGAAGAGTGGTGTCGCATCCCTTCAATAGAGTTCCAGACACTTGTAGAATCTATGCCAAGGTGCATTGAAGTTTTTCTGACTTGTGGTGGCCCAACACCCTATTAAGACATGTTGGCAGTTACCTGTATATAAGTCAACAACAGCTAACTGGGTTTCCTCTTGACATAAAACTTTTAGCTACAAACCACAGGATTTAAAATAGAAGGGAATGGAGAGGTGGCTATTGTGTGGAGGATCTGCTTTGACTTGCTTTCTTGTTGGCAAGCCAGTTAGCCGCGATAGCACGCTAGTTAGATAACTGCTTCTAAACAGCCAGCAGGCCAACTCTTACAAACCACGTAAATTGAAATAGAAGTGACTGGCGAGATAGTTGTTTGATAACAGCAACTGTGGATTGTTGGCGAGCTAGCTTGCTTGTGTGCGTGCAGTATGTGCACTCCTGTGCCTCGAGAAGGATCCTTCTCTCCACCGGAGAAAAATATATAAAATCAAAAATGCTCGACCAATCACATACGGGCCTGTCTCTGCCAAAGAGGATGACGTCATTATCCAGGCAAAGTTCACGCACTCTTTTTAACAGTTTGTTTCAAAATGAAGTTAAGATTCGGTTTTACTGAGAGGTTTTTCTCTCATTTATGTTTTGGCTACAATAACAAGTAAAGGACGAGTCAACAACATTATTTGGGTATGAGAAAACAGAATATTAGTAAGAAGAGATTTTCACTGGACTGTTACTTTAACAGAGTAAAACCATTTTGCACGTGCGTTTTTGTTTCCGTGCCTACCATCCTTGGCAAAGAAGTTAGGGCCCTCTTTCTTCATGAGAATACTGGCAAGCTGTGCTTGACTGGCCAGGCAGTCACAGTCCTGAGAAAGACAAAAACACAGAAAGAGGTCGAAGGTCATGCCAATGGCGGTGTAAAGACAGTTAAGAGTCAGATCTAGGGCCCTGACATTAAAACACCCATCCCCTTTTGATTGTAGCTGTCCTAATATTGACACCGTACTCCTGTACTCACATAGAACTTCTGCATGATCTCGTTGGTGGATTTGTGTTTCCACTCCTCGATGTCGATCTCAGGCTGCTGCTCCAGGTTTGAGGCATTGGGCGTGCTCGTCTGCCTCTTCACCTTGGAGTGCTTGGGCATCTCCAGCTCCTGAAAGTTCTTAAACTCTGGGATTCTAGACCAGGGGAAGTTACAGGAGTATTTTCAGGTTTACAGGCAAGTTAAATCCTTTACACGCTGATTCCTCTATAAAAAAAAAAAAAGTGTCACAAAACACAAAAGGCGGAAATGACAGGAACAAGCTCTTACTCTGCTTCGTTGACACGAAGGAAGTCCAACTGCTCCACAATAGCTCCTGATATCAGGGTCTGGAAGGACGATTTAATAGTGACACCGAGGAATCTCATTTACATGGGATATGGACAGTTCAGGTGGAGTCACATCGATATGAGGACAGCCAGTCACATGTACAAAGGGGAATTATGTTCCCAGAAGAATGAGATGATAAAAGGGAGCCCTGTGTCTGCTCCTAGAGCTAGGTGTGAGGGGAATAGTGAGTGACGTTCATAAAAGACGTCACATCAAAACATCTAAAGAACTCTCGAGAGACACTGAAACTCATTGTAACAGTAGGAAATAGAACTCGGTGAAGGCAATTCAAAGGCATTGGATTTGCAAACATACATATTCACTATTTCTAAATGCATTTCCAAAGGAAAGGAGAACTGAACATACATACAGTATACAACAGTGTTGTGAGGGTAGATATCACAATGCCTCAAAGAAGTGTGAGTGGACTGAAACAAGTAAAAGTGTTGAGAACCTGAAGCCTGTCCACGTGAACTTTGACCCCGCCGACACGCCCCTTCTTGAACGATGCCAACATGTCCAGGACTGGGTTGAAACGGCTCCCCCTGAAGGATATTCTACTGTTATCATTTTCTCCATATTAACCTCATGAGTATATGCTATTCCGCGGACTCCACTAGCACAACCTCTACTGTGGGATGGTAAGCGATTTTATTGCATTTAAAAAGGTGCTCTTTGGATAATGATCAATACTGCTGTGGTCAGCATAGCACCCAAGCTAAAGTGATATAAATGACAACAACAAAACTATTATTGGCAAATACAGGTACACCTCCTGTGCTGGATTCCAATACACTCTAAAAGCAGTAAGAATTACAGTACAGTAGAAAATACAAAAGTAGATCTTACTTGATGTTGTCCTCTCTGATGAGGACCAGGAAGAGTGGGCGACCTTTCATTTTCCAGCTATGCTTGATGAACTGCAGTGCATTCTACATACAAAGATATGGAACACATTAAACTTGCATTGACCAAACAGACATACAGTTAGGGACACAATGTGGTGAGTGTGCATTCCCCAGAACAAGGATTAAACCAGACGAATGTCTAAACAGAAGTGTTTATGAGGGGAGTTCACCCCAGCTCACCTTGATGTCATCAATCAGCAGCATGACATCCTGGGATAAGTAGAAGTCACTGAGATCAAAGACGATTGGGTAGCACACCACAGTCTTCCCCAGGATCCGATAAATCTGTGGGGAGTGGAGCAGACACATTGCATTACCTGATCCTGCAGGCCAAGATGGATGGCTCGGAGGTACTGACATATACATTACTCTGGACAGGACATAAAACAACCCATCGATCTTGAGGGAGGAATACACCGAAGCTAGAACGCATAGACGTTACAGTCCTGCGAGCAAAGACACTTCCTAAAACTAACACACAACCTCTCCACTACAAACAAACACACAAATATGCACAGGCACACTCGTTCTCCCTGTCTGTTTCTAAAGCACAAGCGCTACCACGCACACAAACAAAGAGATTATTAGAATGCCCTCTGGCAGGACGCCCTATTCCATCAGAACACATAAATGTTCCATTCAAAAATTGTCTTAGTAATAGGGTTGGAACTGTGATTGATTCATTTGGCAATAAAAAATATGAAAAAGCGTATTTAAATGTCCTTCACTGGGGACAACTAGAAGGAATACCAACAACAGTTGAATGACAGCAGCTCACAATATCAAAGTGGATTACGAAATTGAATGACACATATTTCCATCATGGATTGCATGGCAGCAGTACTTTGTACAATGTTAAGAGTCAGGCAAAAATATGTATAACATCTATGTACATTATATCTGTACATGTAAATGAATATGATTCCGTTTCTGAGCTGTGGTTGCACACTGAAAAGTGCTGGTTTATGTTCATCAGTGACGAGGTGGTGGTGTGCCCAGGACCTCAGAGTATGTGGTAGCAATGAATGGTGAACACTCACCTTGCAAGTCCCCATGCAGCCCACTGGCCTTTCCGGACGCCCACTCAGACCCAGCTTCTTATTGACGGCCAGGAAGCGGTACGCCTGGGGGAGAAAGAGAGAGATGCATACCTATTTCAGTTTAGTTTATTTTTTATTTATTTTAAAGCCTAGTTTTTGAAATTACACATCAAATCTTAGACCATGGCCTATTGACAAACACCATTTACATTACAACTGACAAACAGACCACAACATAGATTACCCTCCTTCTATTCCCTCCGGCAAGTCACAGATCCATAGAGAACTGCTGTCATGTAGCTAGCTGCCTTCCTTTCCTCTCTTACACATATCTAGCCTTCAGATCTGACAACACACTCAGCTCGATATGACAGAGATCATAATGGGAGTCATTTTAAAAATGCCAGGCAGGGAAAGTTGTCTATTTTTATTGCACCTCTAAAAAGATCAATCCTCCTCATATCCCCAAGGATTTCTTTTGTTGCGATCCATAATCTAAAATGACCTCCCTCTGAAGTTGAGACGCGCCAGTAGCTAACGGACCCTGCAGAGCCTGCCTATGATGTCTCTGTTGTGGAGCCTAACACCCCTATGGTTCTGTTTAGTGCCATGGTGCCAGTGGGTTTAATGGAGAGTTGTCAGAAGGCAGAGATAGAAAGGTCCCCTGCAGGTCCTTACTGTAAAGCAACACCAAGTAGCTCAGTTAGTTAGTATGCTCCGTCAGTCTTGATCGGCCCTCACTGCTCCCCATTCTTTCACTTCTACCTGGTTAGGTCTTGGTGTAAATTTTCCTTGGCTAATGGTATTTTAAATATATTTGAATTCCACTTTCACTATGTAATGGTACAAGGTCACAGAGTGTCTATGCCCTGAAGACACTGAAACTGAGAGAAAGAGGTAACAACCTGTATGCCAGAGTGATGAGGAAAATTGTTGTCAATCCACAATGCGGATAACGGGAATTGATTTTACAGCACCTGATCCATGCATGTGAGGAGGCACATTGCAGTCCCTGTGACCTCTGTGTCATACTGTCCCTTTACGAGATTAAGTCAGCCCTGATCTTCCCACACCGGGCTATACATGTCAATTATTCCTCCTAATCAATCCAATCAGAGGCTCCTGGTTAATAACACTGGCTGTATACTTCAGTGGCGCTGCAGGAAACGTAGCTAACAAGCTTCCATACACAGCAATCACCAGTCTTACCAAAGAGCAATGTGTACATCCTACCACTAGATGGAGCTCTGGCACTCCTCCTGCTTTTCCCATCTTCAAATGAGTTGGAAACCAATTATACATGGGTGGAAAGTACGAAAGATAATAGGAGAATCAAGCAATTAACAGAATATTATGATAATATTTAAAAAAGCAGAGTTCAGAAAGACGGCAAATATTTATTCAGAATTAAGTCGCATAACAAATTCCCAGCGCCCCTGGCCATGTGGCCTGTTTGAGGAGAGACGTTGTGTGAACCTTTGTCTGCACCCACGGCTCCCTGTCCCTGCCTGAAGAATACCAATGAACACAGCACACGGCTCACATCAAAGTTCTCTCATTTAGACCACAATCAAAAGCAACCAAACTGCTAATGTGATTGCTGTTAATGCCATCAAGATGGCTACATTCTGAGCGTGTCATTAGGTTGGGTGATATGAGGCCTGTTGTAAGAGAATGACAGTTGTAACAGAAGGCTTCAGTGTCGCAGTGTCTCTGTTCATCAATCGAAAAACTGCTCTCCACTCTGCTAGACATCTGGGTCGTTCCATGAAAAGGGGGGCCTTTGATATTTAAAAGTAGAAATTGTGCACCAATTTTGAATTTTAAAATCCTATTATATTAAATGAAGTACACTTTAATATAGTCCACATGGAGAATTCAAATGTTATTTTCAATGGAATAAAGGCTCGCTAAAGTGCCAAAATTCAGCATATCGACATGTCCCTCCATCAACCCTGTCACCTCTAGGAAGATTTTCCATCATACATCAGTTTCATCATTAGAAAGCCCTAGTTATTTTGAGGCGTCACTACGGTCCCTGGTTCGAATCCAGGCTGTATCACATCAGGCGGCGCACAATTGGCCCAGCGTCGTCCGGGTTTGCCCGTCATTGTAAATAAGAATTTGTTCTTAACTGACTTGCCTAGTTAAATAAAAAATATGAATATTATAATATATTTCATGTGATTAGGTATTCTTTTACAGTCCCTCATTTTAAGGTTTAAGAAGATATTGTCAACCCTGTTTATTTGGCACCTAATAGGCACTTACTATAGTACTTTTTCATTTAACCTCATGAGATGGGGAAAATGTGTTTCCTTTTATGACAATGTTAAAATCTAAAGTTTTTTTGGACCATGTTCCACTTGGCACCAAGAATTGGTGGAACGACCGTTGGCTTTTATAGACATGATCGCTGGGAGATGGGTCAAACGACATGCAGATGGGTTGGGGAGGCGTCACCAAGGCGAATGGAAGCTATTTTGGCAGCGCTGTTGCTGTGCCACCTGGGTTGAGATAAATAACATGCTGCTGGATGTAATTGCCGCTCTCCTGTCGTCAAGCAGCTGTTGGAAACACAATCGAACGGCAGAGAGAGAGAGATGAAGCGAGCGACGCAATGCAGAGCGGTGCCCCAGCCTTTAACAGATTCAAATGTGATTTAATATTTAGCATGCTGCTCGCCCTGGCTCGTGACACCCACCCAATCCATTGCTGCATAACTACATGCCCAACAACAGGGAGGAAGAGCAGAGGCAGACCTTTCTAAGTTGTATTAATATATTAGGAAAGGCAGTGGTCGTTTCTATACGCATTACACCAATACAGTAATACTTTTAGTCTTGATGCACTGGATACTATAGACATCCCACAAGAAGAATACGCTGGTTGCCAAAATGACATATTGGACAGGTCAACTGGTCAATCCCATTGGCCGATCTCCAGCCTCACTCTGACTGATTGAGCAACCAAGAGGGATAGCTTAATAGATCGTGGCTGCAAAGATTGAAAGTCAGATTAATTGACTAAGCCCATATGCTCGGCTGACATATTGATAGACGGCCTTGGACATCTAGGAAAATTGACTGATTCGTTTATTGCTTTCTAAAATCATGTGCGTTTCCTAAAACTTTCAGAAAAATGTACGTGAACGTCACACAATCTTCTCTCCTTGCAGTGAGCATTTTATGGCCTCGGTCAGGTTGGGGTGTTACCCATAGTGATGAACATCACTCCTTTTTCATTCTGTGGTATAACTCACATTAACCAGCTCCTTCTGGGCCCAGATCTGAATGGGCTCCACCTGTTGGGGTGTCTGAGTCTGGATGCCATAGGTGTTCAGGAACACCTGCAGTCTGCAACACAACACAACACACTGTTAGGCTACACAGCTGGGACTGTTTAGGAAGGCCAACAGTCTGGGTGGCCAAAATAATATTAGCTATGAAAAAGAGCGCCAACTACTGGTGGCGGACTCCGATAGAGGTGCCGGTTAGAGGACGTAAATGACCAGTAGGAGACATGTACCCAACGCACATTTATTACCAAACAGACATACAGCAAACAATGAGGATTGACTACTGAAAGTGTTGTTGTGAATCGTTATAGTGATTTTGACAACACACTAAAACACCAGTCAGGGAGAACAGAAGAAGGATTGTCTATGTGGAAAGGTTCAAAGGTGAGTTGATGTGGAGGACGGGAGTTTAAAGGTTGACTCAACTTGCCCTCCTCCTGGAAAAAACTGAAGTGTTGAGAGGCAGAGAGGGAGTCAGCTGCTCCCAGGCTAGGCTATTGATTGGCTGACCAGGTCAGCTGAATCTGTTCCCTGACAACCTGGTCCCTAAACACATTGGTGTGAATTGGGCCTCTGCCACTGGACAATAGGGTCAGGTTGAGGATGGTCAACTCTACTGCAGCTGAAAAGTCACACAGAGTTTGTCTCCACGCCAGAGAGACAGTTCAATAAGGGTTTAATGATTAAAGCCATAGGGTTTTATACAAGCTACATCTCGAAAAACTCTCTGAAACAAACGCAGCAATAGGTAACGGCTTGGAGGAAGTGAGCAGGCTGAAGTACGAGTGCTAGGTTAAGACCTGCCGTCTGAATGGAACAGCAGGACAGGTCAACAGGCTTCAGCTGGCCAGCCGACCACTTTAACCTCCCTCTCTCTGACTCCACAGCTAAATGAGGGTGCTAACAGGTGAAGACAGGTGCAATGGCCAAGCGCTTAATGTGCACAGTGCAACAACAACAAAACACAGAAGAGTGAAGGAGAGAGGGAGAAAAACAGGCAGCTTTACGAACTACCACAAACTCTTCTCTCACACACAACTCTCTCATCTCAGAGACACATAGCTACCTCACACAGTGTCCTATTCATCTTTCCCATCACCTACCTCTGGCTCTCAGCAATCAGGGCTACATGAACCACCGTGTCATTATCAATGGGACCCTGGAACACAGAGAGAGAGAGAGAGAGAGAAGTGAACGCTCACCTTACAGGGGAAAATAAGATTTCAGTTTATAGTATATAACAAAATCACAATAATATACTGAATTGTTATCTTGTATAATACATTGCAGTGAAAGTTGCTCCACTTGTAAAGGAAAGCTTTGAATAGGAGATAAAGGGGTTTGAGGGAACAAAAGAGTGATGAGGGAAGAGAGGTGAACCATACCTCACCGTAGCCTGTCATTACAGAAATTTGAACAGTGGTAATCTTTATAGTGGTTGTAAACTACTGATTTCGTAGGAGTTGGATTGGCCATAGTAAATCAGAAGAGTCAGTGACTACAGACACTGTATTCCAGATAGTAGCTCATATCCCACTTAAGGTCTTATTTCGGGATAAACTGTTTACATGCACCTTTGATATCCTGCTAACGAGTATATCTACATTTTAAAAAACAGAATATTCCTAATTTAAGATCATATGGGTTAAATGGAATATTAACTGAAATATGGACACTGACTGTAGGCCTATAACCTCTCACACGTAGAGTAATATAATATGAACTCTTGCAGAATTATGCATTTCTTGCTGTAAAATTATACAACAAATGTTCATTTGGTCTCGGCTACAGGAGTGGAGAAATCGGATTTCTTTCTTTCAGCAGCTCGAGTAAACGTGACGGCGCGTGTAATGTGTTACCTTTGACGCTGTTATGCAAGCAGACTATTTCAACCACATAAAATATGCGCCCAAGACGAACTTGAAGTCTTATCAGAAACGTGTTTAATCGTTTTCTCAGCTTTTAATTTCCTTAATTAAAATGTTCCTTAATGAAACAGACAACTTTACCGGTGTTAACGAGGTTAGCGTATGCATTCTATCAATGTAAGACATTCTGGTGGGCAACAAGTTATGACAGAAGATAAGTTGCCTATATCTAACTATAGTTGACAAACAAATGGTCTACCAAATGTCCGAAATTATAAGCAGAAACTTGTTTAAATTAAAGGGTGAAAGTGGCCAGTATGCTATAGGGCCCAGTACGGAGTATAAGACAAATAAATTATTGTGGAATTATTATGGTGTCTCGAACTGCGCAGGTAGCCTACTTTTTGAAGTGTTTTTTTTTGACAATCAGATGAAATCACCATCACACAACACCCATGATAATGTGCAACTGAGCCTGCGCAGACTGAGAGAAAAAAACACCCCGTTTACTATTAAGATCTTTACAGTATCCCGTCTAAGATCAGCATATCCCAGGCATTTTATCCTGGTGTCACATAACCGGGATACAAGCCTTTTCGGGTTATTGTAAACGGGATATGATGTTTATATGAGTCAGCTCAAAAACAGAATACTTGAGCATCCTGAATAATAACATGATATTGGTGTGCATGCAAACGTTGTCACAGATGCAGAGAAGCAGTGCATTTGCTTCAGAATTTAGTTACACGAATAAAGCTCCTGACTCTGAACAAGGTGAAAGGTATAATACCTGTCATATAATGCCTGTCATACACCTGTGAATCTTTCAAGGAGTCATCTTTGAGGATCGAATGAGGTTGATCTAATGATCATGCTTCCTTTCTCTTCTATTTGCAGCAATTGCATTTCTGCCTCCCTCCTCTGAGTCCCGGGAGATGTATTCAGAGGTAAGTGATTTGTAAACAGAGTGAATCATATCACTGGAGTTAAATGACTAAAATCCCTGGGCCATTTGAAAATAACATATTGTGATTCGCAGGAGGGCTGTTCATCAGAGGCAATGCTCCGTTAGATGGCCCCGCAGGAAGCCTGAGAAGAGAAAGCTGGAAGCCATTTTGTTTGGGCGGAAAGAGCAGGTTTTTCTCAACACCCTCATTATCATTAATCAGAGGAATCCGGGACGGGGGAGAGAGAGGTTCACAGAAATCTCTTCTGATTAATTGTGAGCAGCGGCTTCCAAAACACTGCAATGGAAATCTCTCATTAGCATTCTGCTCCAAAACACAAAAGGAATCATTTGAGGAGAGAAAGAAATAAAGAAAATAATAAATGAAGATGCAAAATAAAACAATGCAGGAAATATCTTCTCTCTCTCCAGCTCACCTCTATACCTACCTGGTGGGTAATTAGGTTTAAAGCAAAGCTTCGATTGGACAGCAGAATATACTGGAACATCTTAATAGGTGTTGCAGAGATATTGTTATGTCTCAGAAAAAAAACCTGGATAAGACTGGTCAAGCTTCAATTAGCGCCTCATGTTCGTGCCTGCTGGCACCTGGCTCTGGGCCCTCTGCTCTGGCCCCTGAGGTAACCGGGGCCAGAGCAGATGGAGGGACAACACACTGACGACACTACAGCCGGGAGACACTAACAGTCTCTCATAAGGCCACCTCAATGCTCAGTAAATGTGTGAACGGACACATACTGTATACACTGCCCTACCAAGCAAAACGGCAGTAACTGCTCCTTTGGTCGAAAATGAGTTAGTCATTTTTGCTACATTAAATACATGCTTAATCATGTGGACAAGTATCCTGCCTCTACCGTATTGTGTTTTGGAGAAAATGGGAGTCATATTAGCAGTAAGAGCACAAGGTTACTGTGAAACAAAGGTAAATAAAAGCTACTTTTCTCAGTTCCACGCTATGAGCAGTTACTGGCTTTTTGCTTGGTTGGGCAATATAAACACAAACAAAAGAATTAACATTTTGACCGGGGTTGGAGGAAGACGTATTGTTTTCAGATGGAGAGTGTCTTAGTTCTTTATTTGTTTTCCTTTTAGGTGTAATGATGGTCTTATTTAATAGTGCAGTACATACAGTACCTGAAGCTCTTCTGTCTGAAGGAGAGCTGAAATGTCAATATTTTACATTCTCCGTGTGCTACTACTAAAAGTAATAACATGAATACATTGAGAACAGAAACGGCTGTCAGAAAGAAAATCTCACTATTTGGAATAAATGCTCTTCTACAACTTGTCTAGCTACTCCACTCTCATTTCAAGCTGTTGAAATGAATGAGTACAATAAATTGCCCCTGAAAAAGAAAAAAAAAACTCAAATTTAGGTGAGCAATTTGCATCAACAGTAGCTTCTCAGCATGAGAAACGTGCATCTCAACTAGTAAAAGCCCAATTGCAAAACAAGCTTAGTCAGGAGCGCCACTCCCAGACTGCAAATATAAATGAGTTTAATCTCTGCTTCATTTGAGATTTTCCCAAATTAAAAGAGTTGAAATGTTACACTTTTCCCTCCATTGTTGCATGGGGGGAAAAGGCCCCTTCAGGCTTCTTCTCACTCTGCACCGTGTCTACCCAAACACTGGGTACCAATATGTGTCCTTTGCATACAGAGTGCATTTCACACAGTGGAACTCTCCAAGCATCCGGAAAGCATAATGTAGGTAACTGAAATATATACATAGGCCTATCTCCCCAAAGCAATTGAACTGTGAATGTACTCCAAATACATGGTCAATAGCCTGAAAAAAAACACTACTTCAAAAGAATAGTCACTATGTAAATTTTGACTGAGACGGAATCATTTCACAGGGGAAAATTACAGTGTTGGTCCTTTTCTGACACAGCTTGTGAAGACAACAATCCCTCCTGCCCCATCTCTCCCACTCCCATCCCTCCTCTCCCATCGCTCCTCTCCCATCCTATCCCTCCTCTCCCATCCTATCCCTCCTCTCCCATCTCCCTCCCCCATCTCCCACTCATCCCTCCTGTCCCACTCCCATCCATCCCTCCTCTCCCACTCCCATCCATCCCTCCTCTCCCACTCCCATCCATCCCTCCTCTCCCACTCCCATCCATCCCTCCTCTCCCACTCCCATCCATCCCTCCTCTCCCACTCCCATCCATCCCTCCTCTCAATATGTCTTCAGTGATTCAGTGTTAGGCCCTGCTGAGCCCTTCTGTCCACTGACCTAAGCTAACCAGCTCAAGGTTACACAGCTCCACCGGGACTGGCCATGAGCCTTCACAGTATGTGTAGCGCGCATTTTGTATATGCCACTCCACTCTAGGAACACCTTCCTAATTGTTTTGCCCTCAGAACAGAAACCCATAGATTAGGGCTTAATTAATGTATTTCAATAGATTCATTTCTTTATATGAACTGCAACTCAGTCAAATCTTTGAAAGTGTTACATGTTAATATTTTGTTCAGTATACATAGACAATCCTATACATACCCATGAATGTACCCATGAGTCTGCACACAACAAACGGAGACCAAATAAAATGCACTCGGTTGTTGCTCAGCATTTTTACATGCAAGTTTAGATCAAAGGGACAATGACTTGAATTTACATATACTAAACTCGCATCACTGTACGTGTGTTACTAGTGTGTTGTTTAAAATAAGCTTGACAAGGCACTAGACAACGCTTTCTCATAAGCTATCGGCAGTGACGTGCTACACATTGTAAGTGCGCAGACAGCCAAGCAGGAGCCACGTTTTTGATTGTACTTTCTCAAGGTTGGCATTTAAAAGCACACTTTATGTCCTCTTTCACATTTCCAGGTAGCATGAAAAAGGCAGACTTATTGAATGTAATAGTGGAGGCACAGACACAATCACTTCACAGAAATTGAAAACGGTGGGGATTGGATTCTTCGCTATGTAATTACGGAGGGATGCTTGCTGAGAATTTGATACGCATCGCTCTTTCTCCCTCTCACTGGGCACACCGCAGATATATTAGGTTTACTCGGCAATCCTTATGACCAAATTTAAAAAAAAAATCAATTTATATTAAGCTGAGCCCTATGAAAGCCTCCTTGAGCCTTGGGCTTGTCAAACCTGTTGTATTTGATGTAATTCCCATTGAGATTCTACTGGGGAGACTGGGAGAGACCATCTTTGATAAATCAGGCCTACCTATGAAAGGCTCTGTATGGGTGCTGCGGCATCGTCACCCAGAGAGCGGACACACCAGCCCAGACAATAAAGCCCTCTAAGCTGACAGGTTCAGCCCATATTCAAGTACCGTTTTGCCATTATGGATTAACGTCTTATTAAAATGGGGATGGAAGACGGGACTGCATGACATAGAGGAATGGGAGGGCGTTGAGTGTAAGTGTGGAGACTGACAGTCACCTACGTGGCAGTAATTGCTCATATAATGTCAAAGCCCTTTTCCAGCTCGCCACCCACAAGCCGTTTTTTAGTTTATTAAGCACCGAGCCTGGTGTGCAATAACATTGGCATGGCAACTGCAGCAGCACGGGCGAGTTAGGAGACCCATATGGCTGTGCCATCTAAATGGTCTCTACTCTGGCGCATGTGACTGACCTGGCTCTAACCCCAGCACAGTGATCCCCATGACAGACAATTGATATGCCCAGACAGGGATGATGACACACAACTGTTGTTTTTACCCAAATAGAGACCTTTCTCATATAGGGCACTGGGAGAGAGGGAGAGCACACGATTGTACTCTACATCACTGCTGTGAGCTTGGCCACATTCCGCGAGACTCACAGAAAGAATCACATTCAGCAGCATGGAGCTCTATGATGAAAGACCAAACTGTGTTTGCCTGTCGAGGTGGTGGTCAGCTTTGTAGATGCTTGCCTTTGGAAAGACAAATAAAGCCAAATTGGAAGTTCTCCTGCTCACAGGTCACTTCCCCTTAGGTATGAGAGGCTGGGAGAGTTACTATAGTCATTGTGGCCAATAAACCAAACAGTGAGCTTGGAAAAACCAGTGGGCCAAATGTATAAAAAACCCATTAATGTGGATTTGACTTGGGACCGGGGCCTTGTAAAATTTCTAAAGCAGACGCTGTGATCCACTTTTTCTGTCCCATTATGTGAGAGATGGCCTACTCCCTGCCGGTTCAGGTCACTGGCAATCTCTCCTGGGCTCAGCCCTGGGGGGCCCAGCCCTGCTCTACAGTGCTGTCAGCGTGCCATTTGGCAGCCCTGTCCTGCTAATGAATATTATTTATCTTTGGATGCAAGGGAAAAAATAACATCCATCTGTTCACAACCATTCAGGGTGTCATATCAAAACAGGGAAGTCTGGATTATGCATCTAAAAAAATGGTGTCCCTCTAATGTTTGTTTTACTGTGTTAAGACATGCTAATTCTTCTATTTTATTTTGTTACATAATCAATCACAATATGTTTTCCTTTGTTCTGCAATGGATCCGAGAAGCCTTTCCCTTCATATGGTGATACAAAACAAACCTGTAGTATGGAACCCAGGATGCAGAAAAGGTATGAGCAAGGGGGTTTAGAGTTTGACTTTCAAAAGCTTGGAAAGTTGGAAAAAGACATTTTGACTTACTGTCAGGACTGTAAAACTGAATTCCCCAACAACATTGTGCATTTAGTAGAGACACTAAAATCGACAACCTCAAAATGCCTTCCATGTTGCGCCTCTCTTTCTCTGAAGGGGCTTGTTTGTGCCTCATAGTGTGACGGCCAATTGAAGCCCTCTCACCTTTAGACCTCATCACAGATGCAGGGCTGAGTGACAGCCCCCAGGATGCACTGTGCTTTGGAAATTCCCATTAACCTTGTTCTGTGGCTCACAGAATCACTCAGTTAAAGAGAGAGCTGTGTTTCTGTTGTGGGGACTAGAGCTATAAGGAATTGGCTGCCAGAGAGCAACTGTACAGTACACTTATGCGATACTGTGACTAGGTGTGTGTTATGAGAGTATGTGTACGCATGTAGAAAGAGAGTGAAAGAAAATACTAGTATACATTTGCTCATTTCATTTGTGGTGGATGAGGCGAGTTCCCCCCCACAAAGTAAAGCCCTTTGAGGTTACATAAAAAATACAATTAATTATTATGTGTTTGAATCCATCTTTTGTATATTTGTGTTCATGTGTGTCCTTTTTTGACTAAGTATTACGGTAGTGAAAATGTGTGCATTTGTTTCATGTGTCCGATTAGCTAATCTGGTGTATAGTATTACGTGTTTGCTGCGCGCGTGCTTTGATGTTGTGTGTGTGTGTGTGAGTGGGTGTATATTTTAAGGCATATGGCTTAATGATATCTCCTCTCTGACTTTTGTTCCGTGTTTATTTGGAGAGTGTTTCCTGAAACTCCCTGGGGTGCGTTTGATCTGACTCAACCTCTGAGCCTAGCAAAACGCATCACTTCTCATGTGGAACAAACCACAGACAAGGAGCATTCACTTCACATTCTCCTAATGGATTCTAAATACTAAACTACCCCCGATCCACACACACACAGATCTGGGTCTAGTGCTTACTGGGCCTGACACTCTGGGAAGTGCATCAAATATATGCGCCACCAAAAATAGTGTACTATTTGTATCAGTTAATAAAAATTTAAAGTACAGTATACAGGCTCTGGGAATATTAGGACGTTTCAAGTCAGAGCTGCTCAGCATACACAGTCGCACTATATTCTTCATAATATGTATAACACTAACATCACATAAATAACACGTAAACTATGTGAAAATCTATTATCTTGTGAATTATCTAGAAGGTCGCAGGGCCTCACCTGGCTGTATTGTCACATGACACATTTAAATGCATAGCATCAAGCTTGCTGAACAGTGTTAATGTGTGCTATTCTATTTACCGTTACACCACAGCGGCGTCTGGCTGCACTGCCCCCTTCCATTCAGACGTTCATTCAGAATATTGTTTAGCAGGTCTAGTCTAATGTATCATGGAATGGTCTTATGTAGTGTGCCTTTAAGTGCATTGGAGACATGACGATGCGAAGAGTATCTCGGGCGAAATGGGAGCACAAAAATCAACAGTAGATTCCATGTGAAAGCTCAGCGCACCCACGCACGCAGGCGCCGCCCCCCACAGACCAAAGGGTTAGAGTGATGAAAAGGCAACGAGACAGCCGCTCCACGCGCTTGTGAACATTATGCAATCCCCCTCCCAGCGTGCTCTCCCAACGATGCAAACCTTAGCCCCGTTCCAGGGTGAAAGGCTTGAGAAGGTACCGGAGCTCCAACCTCTGCTCCAGGGTGAGCTGCTTAGCTGAGCATTTGCGTCATGAATAAAACAACAACCTGTTTTTCCACCGAGGTGAGATAGACTTTCATGCAGGAGGAAAGGTAAACTCAAGATAAATTATGTAGACTCCTGATCTCTCTCCTTCCCCATTGATTTTTTGTATCTCTCGTTTGAGCCTTGTGGCACCCGCATATCAACACAGGTTTGGAATAATGCATCAAAGTTTGTCCTAGCAAGTAAGAATACATGACATCTGAATCAATGATATATAGAATTATGCAGACTCATGTATACATGCAGAGGGTGTATAGTAGTCTGCAGTAGTGCCCGTATAGCAGGTTAACTATTTAAGCAAGGATCGTGAAGGTGTGGTATATGGCTAACATACCACGGCTGAGGGCTGTTTTTATGCACAACGCAACACCTGGATACAGCCCTTAGCCGTGGTATATTGTCCATATAAAACAAACCCCTGAGGTGCTTTATTGCTATTATAAACTGCTCGCCAACATCATTAGAACAGTAAACAAGTTATTTTGAGTCATACCCTTGGTATATTGTCTACACATGGCTGGAATGCTGTTTCAGCCAATCAGCATCCAGGACCCAAATTACACAGTTTATACGGTTAATTATAGCGGAGAGGAAGAGGCGAAGCGAGAGGCTTTACTCTGCCCAAAATCTGTCCACGTTAAGCAGATCATTAAGTGAGGAGTTTTTGTATGGGGGGCAATGAGATAGAATTTGGGGTAGAATTTGGTCAAGATAAAAATAAATTAGGCTTATTTGATCTAATAGAAGTTTTGTAATGTTACGAGTGTACACTGAGTGTACAAAACATTACGAACACCTTCCTAATATTAAGTTGTTGACACAAACCGGTGTGCATGGCATCTACTACCATACCCCGTTCAAAGGCACTTAAATCTTTTGTCTTGCCCATTCACCGTCTGAATGGCACACATTCACAATCCATGTCTCAAGGTTTAAAAATCATTCATTAAACTGATTGACGTTGACACTCCTCATAGAATATTCAAAAAAGTATTAAAATAACGACATGCATCAACCAATACAAAGAGAGGAATAGGCAGGAACTTGACAGCCTGCCGTTCTACTTTGTGGACAGCGAATCCCATTGTTAGGGCGGAGGCACAAGCATCTCGTCGTTGTATCTAATATCTCTGATTACAGTGATGGCCAAACATGGCTGGTCACATGGGAATGGGAGTCGAAACCTGATTGGAGTATCTCATGCTGACGTTCCTCTGATCCTGGCGGGGTACGTAGCGTTTGATTGGGTCGATGTCTTGGGGGCTGATCAGCTCATCCACTGGAAAAGAGACATGGCAAAATGGAGCGGTGAACACAGAGAGCACACTAAAGGTTCCAACTGATATACTGGACATACACCCCATAAAATGACTTTTCCTTACTAAAAGTCCTTACTTTGTAATGAGAACCCATTAACCTGTGAGCAACTTCACAAACATACAGCAAATACATATGTTGAACTGAATATCTGCACTCTGTGACCTCTGCAGTCTGACGTGACAACAGTATAGTGAACACCCCAGCGAGCATGCTCTATAGCGAATACCTCACCAGCCAGAGGTCAGAGAAGAGAAGGTATTTGACAGTGAGGTGAGGTCAGTGAAGGGAAGACAGACAGAGAGACTGACCCAGCAGCCTGGCGATGTTGAAGAGGGCCTGGCCCCACAGGAACAGCATGCCATCTTGGCCTGTGTTGGCAGGGAAACGCTTCTGGCTCCCGTGCTTCTTCTGCTCCGCCTCCACAAAGTCGGCAGGTACGCGGTAGTACTTCGGGATGACAGCATGGCCTGACCCACGACACACAGGACGGGAGATAGATACACTTTACTGTGCTGGGTGATTACAAACATGTCGAATAGAGGGCACTAATGGAATTTCCAGGAGGTTGAGATACATCAAAAGGAGTGCAGTTTATGTGTCTGCTGCTCAGGAGAAAGGAGTGCAGCTTATGTGTCTGCTGCTCAGGAGAAGGGAGTGGTAGTTATCTATTCAAAGGGTATCTCAACAGACACACGTGAAGAAATGTCACATTTCCAAGATGGAACGCACCGGGAGTACAATGCTTTCTCTGCATAACAAATGCAAAGACACCACAAAGCCAAAGGAGGTGACAACTCTGTCTGCAACCACTGAGATGTATTCCTAAAGCAGCATACATGCTTCAGAGGCTATTGGCTCCCGAGAATCTTTTAATGTGGTTTCTTTACTGGGGAGGGGGGAAATACAGCTTTGTGTGAAGGCTGATATGAAAGCCTGGTCCTTAAAATATGTGAACAGCTTTTGTGCACTCAGCATGTGGGAGATGAATATGGATGGATATTGTAATGTGTATAATATGAAAATAACAGTAATCTTTGCAAGCAAAATGTATGTGCATTTCTCAAAAGACTCCCACGGATGCCAGCTTGAATGTGTATGTGAAAGGGACAAATAAGTGTTTCCCCTATATTAATTTAGCAGTGGTGGTCCACCACTGCTGAATTGTTGCCAGCGGCGCAACATATCTGATGTAATTTTGTACAATAACATTTTTCCTGCTGAGATAGGCTTTGAAATGGATAGTCGCTGGCTCTAACAGCTAGCATGCCATTATGCTAACGCTAGTAGCAGTGCACCCCCCCAGTAACAATGCACCCCACCACCCTTGACATCACTGCTGGAAAAAATCCTAGGGGAAACACTGCTAGAGTAATTGAGTGTGTATGTGCATGGCAGTATATGTGCACAGTAGTTCCATAAGAACACAGATCACCAAGGGAGGAGGAAAACTCACCCTCAAAAGATTGAAAAAGTATAGGCGTTAACAGATCTTGGTATTCTTTGACTTGGGCGTTGTTCCCCCTGAAGACCCCTGGAAATCAAATACAGGTGAGTAGAGGAGACCGTAAAATGGCTAAAAAGTGGCAGATATTCAAGTTCTATGTAACAGAATACTCACAACCATTTGAAAACAATATTAACATCACAACTATTGTGGTGTTTACTGTGTACGACTCACCATCAATCATCATGAAGATGAAAAATATGGGAAACTCGCATTCAATTCCATCAAAAAGCTGAAATAGAAAAGTACATTAGATTTTCATAAAAGTGTCTTTGAAGAAATGAAAAAAAGACATAACACTGAGAAGGTCACTCGTTTTCTAACCCGAAAGAGAAATAAACATGGCATGCAAGTGCATTAATCTCAAAATATATTGCTTTGTGTCAGAGGTTGCATATTGAACACAATAAAAATGCTCAGCTTTTAGAACAAATGCAGCACGTAGCAAATGATGGGCCTGTCCCAAAACACACACTCAAAACACTTATTAACAGGTGAAGACTGGCGAGTTCGTTTTCCAATTCTAACAGTTTAACAGAGGCAAAAACAATTACTTCTGAGATGCTATCAGAGTCCCAGCCAACCAGAAACTCCATTACATAGCTTTCGACTTCTTACCTCACCACCGATACCCATAAATCATCTGGGGTTGAAATTAAAAACAAGCAAAATGTAGAGATGTTTGTATAGCGAAACGGCAATGTATTCATTTCAATATTTCCAAGGAGAAACTTCAACAGTAACTGTGAGGACGTAATAAGTCTTAAGTACATGTTTGCTGTTGTTGGTATTCCTCGTTTGTCAGATCGTGTCCTTGGTTCAGTTTTCATGTAGCATTCACAAACCAAAGGCAACATAAATCATTTAAACTTAGTGGATCAATTACCCGAGGACACACTAAAAGAACAACTGAATGAAACAGACCCAAGGATATATCTGCATTACGTAACAACCCTTCTTCAAATTGACTAGCTCTCAGACAGTCACCTAAGGGCTCTTTTTGGGACCAATGCAGCAACTCACTTTCTTGGTATGCTTGGCTTCCTCGCCTTCAGAGAGAGGCGGAGCATAACGACTCTTGAAATGTAATTAAGACTTTGTTATCGCCGTCTCCCATCTCTGCAGACAATCTCCATGGCAATAGGAGATAAGAGAGTGACTACAACGTAATGAAATAAAGGCTGTTAATTGGAGTGGCCACACATTTCCCAGGCTGCGGTTTGGCTGTTATAGCAGAGATAACAGGGACCGCTTCAGCCATCAGTCCATCAAATCAAAAGAAATCTAACATATGATTCCCCCCAGCCATCTCTATTCTCCATCTCTATTCTTGTATTTTGTTATCAGCTTTAACAAAGCTATGTTGCATACCGTACTGCGAGTTGTTTGTCATCGCTCAAGGGTTAGGCTGACACAGCTGGGTCATGCTAGTGTGTGTGAGTGAGTGCGTGCTTGCTTGCGTGTCTGTGGCAGTAGAGATAAGGTACAAAATGATGGAGATATTTAATAAAATGTTACAAGGATGGAGAGAGCAGTCACTGAGGCCTACATCTGCAGTAAACACCAGCTATCCCAGGAGCCTCACCTATTCCACAGATTGTAAAACTCTATATTGTACAACAGGATGCACTCCTTCACTTGTAGCGGGTAACGTTACAGACTTTAGAAAATAATATAATAATAATAATATAATAATATAATAATAAAAATCTAACAAGGTGTGCGTTTTCAAATTGAATAAACCTGCAATCAATGCCCTTCCCACCTGAAACAGCATATTTCAACAATAAAATATGACACAACGTCCTTCGTGGTCCCATACATGTGACTTCTAGCTATTTGAGTGGGCAGCAAAGAAGAGGTTATGCATGTGCAGAGAACCATTCCATCTACAATGTTATGTAATGGCCTACCACATTACCTACTGTAATGGATGAGATTTCAAAATGATTCATCACAAAGCATTTTATAGTGTAATATCCAGCTCCCATTTCTCTCGAAATAGTCTGACTGGGACCTGTTGATTGCACCTAGTCTAAATCCTATAATGAAACTTTAAAGTTTAGTGGCTCAGATTATTCCCATATTTCCTCCCTTTGTGTTTCCCCCTGTTGAATCCAAGCTCATTAATTCCGGGAGGTCAGTGCTGCAGCTAATGCAATGATTTGCTCAGTGTTAAGTAGCTGCCCTGCTCCAAATTCACACTCTGCAGGCACAGCAGCTAATCCTGAAGTTAATATGCCTTCAGTTGGGATTTATCAACGGCAGAGCAGCCACAGTTGCGTGGCTTCTGTCGTAGGAAAACAAAATCTGGATTAACCCTTTTACACTCGTACCCGTATATGGGTTGACAATGGCAGATTCGGGCACAGATTGGAACGCAGTGGCTGTACAGTAACATGCAATACATGACGACAGAGCTCAGTGTCTCCACTTCACAGCGCTGTATGGGTTTTGACTGACAGTCGTTCTGAACGCGACAAGAAGTTGCCTCATCCCTCATGAAGATATCCCTCTAGTGGTGTTGGGGCTGTGCTTTGGCAAAGTGGATGGGGTTTATCCTTCCTGTTTGGCCCTGTCCGGGGGTGTCCTCGGATGGGGCCACAGTGTCTGCTGACCCCTCCTGTCTCAGCCTCCAGTATTTATGCTGCAGTAGTTTATGTGTCGGGGGCTAGGGTCAGTTTGTTATATCTGAAGTACTTCTCCTGTCCTATTCGGTGTCCTGTGTGAATCTAAGTGTGCGTTCTCTAATTCTCTCCTCTCTTTCGGAGGACCTGAGCCCTAGGACCATGCCCCAGGACTACCTGACATGATGACTCCTTGCTGTCCCCAGTCCACCTGGCCGTGCTGCTGCTCCAGTTTCAACTGTTCTGCCTTATTATTATTGGACCATGCTGGTCATTTATGAACATTTGAACATCTTGGCCATGTTCTGTTATAATCTCCACCCGGTACAGCCAGAAGAGGACTGGCCACCCCACATAGCCTGGTTCCTCTCTAGGTTTCTTCCTAGGTTTTGGCCTTTCTAGGGAGTTTTTCCTAGCCACCGTGCTTCTACATCTGCATTGCTTGCTGTTTGGGGTTTTAGGCTGGGTTTCTGTACAGCACTTTGAGATATCAGCTGATGTACGAAGGGCTATATAGATACATTTGATTTGATTTGATGCTAAATTTGGTAACTTGGCAAAGAAAAAATGTCTGAGTGAAGGAAATGCTGTAAATTATGAGATGTTGAGGATAAGAAATACCGCTTTGATGTCATACAAGCAAACCAAAACACCTCAGAGTCTGTCCACATTTCCATCTTGTAAGAATATTTTGGACACTGTGCTAACAAACCTTGAAACAAGCTTCAATGCCATACAACACTCCTTCCGTGGCCACCAACTGCATTTAAATGCTAGTAAAACAAAGCGCATGCTCTTCAACCAATTGCTGCCCACACCCTCCCGCCCGACCAACATCTCTAATCTGGACGGTTCTGACTTAGAATATGTGGACAACTACAAATACCTAGGTATCTGGTTAGACTGTAAACTCTCCTTCCAGACTCACATTAAGCATCTCAAAGCCAAAATTAAATCTAGAAATCGGCTTCCTATTTCGCAACAAAGCCTCCTTCACTCATGCTGCCAAACATACCCTCATAAAACTGACTATTCTACTGATCCTTGACTTCGGCGATGTCATTTACAAAATAGCCTCCAACCCTCTACTCAGCAAACTGGATGAAGTCTATCACAGTGCCATCCGTTCTGAAACCAAAGCCCCATATACTACCCACCACTGCGACCTGTGTGCTCTCGTTGGCTGGCCCTCACTACATATTCGTCACCAAACCCACTGGCTGCAGGTCATCTTTAAGTCTTTGCTAGGTAAAGCCCTGCCTTATCTCAGCTCACTGGTCACCATAGCAACACCCACCCGTAGCACATGCTCCAGCAGGTATATTTCACTAGTCATCCCCAAAGCCAACACTTCCTTTGGCCCGCTTTCCTTCCAGTTCTCTGCTGCCAATGACTGGAACGAATTGCAAAAATCTCTGAAGCTGGAGACTTATATCTCCCTCACTAACTTTAAGCATCAGCTGTCACAGCAGCTTAGCGATCACTGTGCCTGTACACAGCCAATCTGTAAATAGCACACCCAACTACCTTATCCCCATATTGTTATTTATCCTCTTGCTCTTTTGCACCCCAGTATCTCTACTTGCACACCATCATCTGCATATCTATCACTTCAGTGTTTAATTGCTATCAATTATCATTCCAGTGTTTAATTCCAGTGTTTAATTGCTAAAAATAGCAATTAAAATATTTTAAAGATAATACACAGAGGACTAGAGGCCAATAGGGAATTAACAATCAATGGAATTGTTTTTCAATTCAACACCTGGTTAGAATCTGTGTAGGAATTGAGCCTGAAACAGGATACTTGTTATTTGGCCCTTGGCCCAATCCTACTGCAAATAATTCTAATTGGTCAACCACAGGGTTGGGAGTTATAAATTACATCCCGTCACTTTATTCTGTGGAGAATCATTGAGGACAGGAAACAATGAACATTGAGTATCTACTTCCCAGCATAACATCTATGATTTGTTATTTTTTTCTTTCTTTTTTTGTCCCTCCCCTTGATTTGCTTTGGGGTCTGTGTTATTGAAGAACTGCATCAACTGCTAGCTATCTCATAAAACTCATGTAATGTCAACATTTATAATCACCATGTTTGATGTGCAGTTACAAGATGACATGGTGTTACATCCTGGGTTGTCCCGAACAGAATGAGCCTGTTTGTTGGAGAAACTTTGCCACGGACCACACATCAGAATGCAATTGTGTCTCCAGTCTATGCGTACCAAAATTAATATCTGCTTCTCTGAATTCACTAGTATTTGTATTTGTAGTGAAATCCTAAGACGAAGATCATATTTTATCATTTAGATAGTCCTTTTGTCAATAGACATTTTTTTTCAAATTATGCCAACCATGTCAGGTGAACTGTTGTGTCCTCACCTTACGTCTAATAATTTCCACATAATTTCCAAACGGTTCCCTTTGAATTGCTACCATTGTTATGCATATGCTTTCCGTATTTCTTATGTAAGAAACACTTCAATTTAGCCTTATCCATAATAGGCCAATTCACGAAGAGCGTAAGGCGTTCTAAGTGCTGAAATGGAAAAAGTCAAGTCAGAGTAGCACATGTTAGTCATCACAATCAGTCTGCAGGGTTGGCTTTTAAACTAAACCACAGACCTTCATCTCAGCCGGTTTGTAGTGTCTCCTATTCTCGTCTTCATTGGCGGTCCTGTAGCCGTCACGCAGGAAGCGCTTGAAGCCGTACTTCCCCTTTAGTTTGCGCACCACCTTGTCCAGGGTCTGACTGTAGAGGGCGTCGTCATCCACAGCGAACGCAGGGTAACTGATGCAGGGCAGGAGGGCAGCGTCCGTATTCTGTGTTAGGGTTCAAAGAAGGTTTAAAATGCGGAGCATTTAAAACCCAGATACCCGTTTTTGATCATTTCCAAAGTCAACCCTTCACCCCCATGTGCCAGCTGTCTTCAGGTAGTTAGTAAAGGGTTAAGAGACTAAGGGACCCTCTCTCTCTCTCCCTGCTAATGGTCACTTTCCAAAATGAAAGAGGCTGACATTTAATAACACATTAGTTAGAGACTCATATATAATTAAGATGCTCAACGTTTTATTTGCATAAGCCTTGTACTGTACTCCCTTCCCCTCCTTCCTCCGCAGCCCTCTCTCACTCCATCCCCACCTCTCCCTCCCATTAGCCCATGTTGTAGATGTGGCGCCAATGCATTTCTTCCATCTCACCCTAATTAAACCATTTCATTTACAGGAGCACTTTGTCTAGATGCTCTTACTGCCGGAGAAAAATTATTAGCCCCCTCTTTACTGGTGAACTGGGAGACTGGAACTGGTCACTGAGCCAATTCATCATCGGGTACGGAGTGGTATTTAGCAATGAGTGGTTTAATTGTCTTTACTCACGTGGGACCTGGATTCTCTGGGTAGGAGGGAGGACAGTGTCTGTCTGTTCCTGTTGTGGGCATCCAGGTCCACGAAGATGACAGACCAAGAGCAACCCTGCAGACCAACAGAGATGACAAGTCATATTCACTGGTGGTTGTAAGATTGATGCGGGTCAGACAAGGTCTGTTACCGATTCGATGTGGATGAAAATTGTAGCGCTTCCCTTTTGTCACAATGCAAGATTCAACGTGGCCTGCATGCTTACATGTTTGGACATAACGCATATAGGAAACGTGGTTGAACACCGACTTTCACAGCCAATCAGAACTCAAAACATCTTGGACACATTTATAGTCATTCCGTCCGTGCTGTTGAACTGTGCCACTAGTGAGCCATGGGACTGCAGGGCATGGATGGCAGCTACTGGCTGTTCCCAGCATGACCCGATATAGGCCTGTCGCACTGCAGCTGTCACCACCACTTCCACTAGCTCCCTGAAAAGAAACCTTAATACGCAGGAAACAACATCAAAATGTCACAACCATGAACACAAGCATTTCTTTACGTCCGGAATAACAACATCTGCTAAATATGTCTATGTTGACCAATACAATTTGATATGATTTGATTTTGACACTCGCTCACGCATGGACACACATACCAACGTGTACACACACACGACATAGCACATCCTCTCAATGGCAGAAGACCCGTTTTGTTTACGTTACTGTGAATTCAGCTCGGAGGATGAAGTGCTGCACACACTCCGAGCCTCCAACCTGCCGCCTCTGCAGATCAAAACCAGCTACGAAGGCAGCAATATTACAACCTTACTCTTACAAAAGAGTCAGTATTGCCCGACCATTTGATCTTTTTGGGTACAAAGCTAAAAAGCATAGTTTTTCTATGCTTTGAGCACAGTGCGGGGGCACTCCAACCATGAAGGGATCATCCAATCACCTCGATACCACATCATGTTGTTAGACTGCAAACTCTTTCCCCACCGTATGATTTACATACCCTACAGCCCCTCTGTTGAAATGAGGGCCTGAGTGCTTTTTCTGGGTTAGTTTACTGTACCATTTCTGGATTAACACATCTCACAAAATTTATGTTACAAATGTTCCCGGACACGTTTCTTCACTGACACCTCAAAATATTTTCACATTAAGGCAAAAAAAAAAAAAAAAAAGGTACTATCTATGCAGTTTCTGCACAATGCATTATGTATGCGGCTTTCGAACAAGCCAACCAAAGCTTTTAGACATCAGGGTGACTCAACAATTTAGTGATTTACTGTACATAATGCAGGGTTTGGTGGAATGGGATGTAAATGATTGTGACAGAACAGAACGTGGTCTCCACTGTGACCTACGCTTCTTAGTACCTTTATTGATTGCACTCCACATTTTGCTCTGAAGCAGGCAGTCACTTAATAAACTGACAACCCACACATAAAAGCTGGGTAAAGTTAGTGATTGGCTCCCTCTCGACCATTGTGCTCTGGCTAGTCATTGATTGGCTGTTGCCTCTAAGAAACACAGCTGGGGAGAGTCACTGACCATGGCTTATTCTCAGTTGAAAATCTGGAGGGAAGTCAGAGGGGCACTGAGAGCTGGCCATCATTAATAACCTAGGTGCTGACTCATAGCCACTCCATCTCCACACAGCAGCCCCAGACACACCAGCCACTACTATACTACTGCCTAATGACATGACCAAACCCAGTGGGGCACAGAGTTTAATCTAAAACTCTGATCATCAATGAGTCAATTTAACATAATTTGCAGAGGATTAATTAGATGAAGAAGGAGGCGGCTAAGAAGAAGAGCCCTTCATCAAATCACTGATAACAGTAGCAAAAGAGACTATAACGATCATAAGGTGCCTTCAGAAAGTATTCACAACCCTTGACCTTTTCTACATTTTGTTTTGTTACAAAGTGGGATTAAAATGGATTTAATTGTCATTTTTGTCAACAAAACAAACAATTATGAAAAATAAAACATGAAGATATCTTGATATCTTATTCAACCCCCTGAGTCAATAAATGTTAGAATCTCCTTTGGCTGCGATTACAGCGGGAGTCTTTCTGGGTAAATCTCTAAGAGCTTTCCTCAACATTTGCCCTTTATTCTTTTCAAAGATTCTTCAAGCTCTTTCAAATGGGTTATTGATCATTGCTAGACAACCATTTTTCAGGCCATGCTATAGATTTTCAAGCAGTTTTAAGTCAAAACTAACTCGGCCACTCAGGAACATTCACTGTCTTCTTGGTAAGGAACTCCAGTGTAGATTTGGCCTTGTGTTTTAGGTTATTGTCTTGCTGAAAGGTGAATTCATATGCCAGTGTCTTGTGGAAAGCAGACTGAACCAGGTTTTCCTCTAGGATTTTCATTTTATCCAGACAAACTCCCCAGTCCTTAATGATTACAAGCATACCCATAACATGATAGTAATATGTTGTATTGGATTTTCCCCAAACATAACACTTTGTTTTCAGGACAAAAGGTTAACTGTTTTGCCACATTTGTTGCGGTATGACTTTAGTGCCTTGTTGCAAACAGGATGCATATTTTTATTCTGTACAGGCTTCCTTCTTTTCACTCTGTCAATTAGGTTAGTATTGTGGACTAACTACATTATTGTTGATAGTTTTCTCCTATCACAGCCATTAAACCTCTGTGAAATCCCTGAGCGGTTTCTTCCTCTCTGGCAACTGAGTTAGGAAGGACGCCTGCATCTTTGTAGTGACTGGGTGTATTGATACAACATACAAAGTGTAATTAATAACGTCATCATACTCAAAGGGATATTTAGGGTCTTCTTTTTATTATTTCTGAACTCATCTACCAATAGGTGCCCTTTGTGAGGCCTTGGAAACCCTCCCTGGTCTTTATGGTTGAATCAGTGTTTGAAAATCACTGCTCGAGGGACCTAATTGTATGTGTGGGGTATCATCTCTGTAGATGAGGTACAGTAGTCATTCAAAAATCATGTTAAACACAATTATTGCATTTTACAACTTACATTTTTACTCGTGAACCTATTTGGGCGTGCCATAACAAAAGGGGTTGAATAGTTACTGACTCCAGACATCTCAGCTTTTCTTTTTGAAATAATTTCAATTAACTTGTAAAAACATCATTCCACTTTGACATCATGGGGTATTGTGTGTTGGCCAGTGACAAAAAAACAATCAATTGAATCCATTTGAAATAACACAGCAAAAAATGAGGAAAAGTTCAAGGGGGTTGTGAACACTTTCCAAAGGAACTGTATATCACTAGGGGTAAGATATTATTCATGGTAGGTTCACACGGGATACAATGTTGTTGTTGTGCTTTATTTGCTTGAAATGCGTCGTGCTGCGTGCATGAACGAACAAAATGGAAAAGAAAGAAATCTGTTTTGAGAAAAACAAGAATGCTAAGTGGAGTTTTTTTTCCCCTTCAGTTTTCCAATCCATTAGCACATATAATGGATGTTCACATTCCCGTCTTTACTCTAGACAGCAAAAACAAATTAAACCTACAAAAATGGCTGATCCAGAAAGGAGCAAGGAAATCAAGGAAATGGGACCAGCAGTAATCTATCAAAGCTGTTAGTGCATAGACATCTAGCTAGTCAGCCCCGAGTACAACACAAGCCCACTCAATAAACCCCCTGAGTGTGTGGTTCACTTTCCACAGGCAGAAAATGATGATATCCGGTCATTTGCGTCACATCACCGGCTTCAGGCTGCGTCACATCCGGCCGTGATTGGGAGTCCCATGGGGCGGCGCCCAATTGGCCCAGCGTCGTCCGGGTTTGGCCATCATTGTAAATAAGAATTTGTTCTTAACTGACTTGCTGAGTTAAATAAAAAGGTTCAATCAAATATAAATATATATTAAAGAAATGTGATTAATTAAATCTCTGAGAACTGTTGTACTATGACCATCTATAAGATCTTGAAGATGGATGGTGATGTAATGGGACTCCCAATTTGAAGCATTAGATCAGTTACACACTATCTATAATGCAATCTTAACGCATCAGGCGCTGTTACACCAGAGGTGCATACGCAGTTCGGTCATTAAAATCCTAAACTCTTATCTTGAGAGTAAGTGAGGACAATGGCGAGGTCTCTTGACAGAATGTGGATGAAAGTTGGAGAATAAATCAAATACCTGATTCCCAAACAGGTTGAATCCATTGATAGCCTCGAGAGCAGCTTTAGCCAGCCCCACAGAACTGCAAAAGAAAGAACATGTTTAAGAAACCCAATATAAACCTGAAAGCACGAATGGTATTTATAATTGAAATACCATAGGACACACATTTTCTGTTCTATTCCATAGCTCCAAGTTATATGCAAGACTAACATGCGCAGGTTACTTAATATTCAATTGAAGTTTACATACACCTTTGCCAAATACATTTAAACTACGTTTTTCACAATTCCTGACATTTAATCCTAGTAAAAATACCCTGTCTTAGGTCAGTTAGGATCACCACTTTATTGAGGTCAGGGATTTGTGATGGCCACTCCAATACCTTGACTTTGTTGTCCTTAAGCCATTTTGCGACAATTTTGGAAGTATGCTTGGGGTCAATGTCCATTTGGAAGACCCATTTGCGACCTAACATTAACTTACTGACCGATGTCTTGAGATGTTGCTTCAATATATCCACATACTTTTCCTCCTCATGATGCCATCTATTCTGTGAAGTGCACCAGTCCCTCCTGCAGCAAAGCAACCCCACAACATGATGCTGCCACCCCCGTGCTTCACGGTTGGGATGGTGTTCTATGGCTTGCAAGCCTCCCCCTTTTTCCTCCAAACATAACAAATGGTCTTTATGGCCATTATGGCCATTTTTGTTTCATCAGACGAGAGGCCAAAAAGTACCATCTTTGTCCCCATGTGCAGTTGCAAACCGTAGTCTGGCTTTTTTATGGCGGTTTGGAGCAGTGGCTTCTTCCTGGCTGAGTGGCCTTTCAGGTTATGTCGATATACTACTCGTTTTACTGTGGATATAGATACCTTTGTACAGGTTTCCTCCAGCATCTTCACAAGGTCCTTTGCTGTTGTTCTGGGATTTATTTTCACTTTTCGCACCAAAGTACGTTATCTCTAAGAGACAGAACGCGTCTCCTTCCTGAGCGGTATGACTGCTGCGTGGTCCCATGGTGTTTATACTTGCGTTCTATTGTTTGTACAGATGAACGTGGTACCTTCAGGCATTTGGAAATTGCTCCCAAAGATGAACCAGACTTGTGGAGGTCTGCAATTCTATTTCTGAGGTCTTGGCTGATTTCTTCTGATTTTCCCATGATGTCAAGCAAAGAGGCACTGAGTTTGAAGGTAGGCCTTGAAATAGATCTACAGGTACACCTCCAATTGACTGAAATGATGTAAATGAGCCTATCAGAAGCTTCTAAAGCCATGACATCATTTTCTGGAATTTTCCAAGCTGTTTAAAAAGGCACAGTAAACTTAGTATATATATATGTGAACATCTGACCCACTGGAATTGCGATACAGTGAATTATTAGTGAAATAATCTGTCTGTAATAATTGTTGGAAAAATGACTTGTGTCATGCACGAAGTAGATGTCCTAACCGACTTGGGAAAATTACAGTTTGTTAATAAGACATTTGTGGAGTGGTTGAAAAATGAGATTTAATGACTCCAACCTAAGTGTATGTAAACTTACGACTTCAACTGGAGATACTTTATAAATGGGGGTTCGGTTCAACTTTTTATGAACCCCCTATGTACAAGGCACATGACACCCAAAACAAACACTCCTTGCCTTGTGACGAGCCTTACAATTATACTGTAAAATGCCTACATTTAAATGGTTTAATAATGTAATGCAAACAGATGACTCGTAGATTTAATTGTTGCTGAGAGGGGGCTGAAATCATTGTGCACTTTACTATGCAGAGAAAATAGCAGTGAATTTCCTTTCCCTCTTATTAATAGGTCTCTATAAAAGGAAGACGACGACGTGGCAAGTAGAGTTGCAAGATACACCGACAAGTTAAAAAGGTGTTCAATCCCACAAACACAGGGCCCAAACCCGACACAAAAATGCAGAAAAATAACAGAACATAGTTGAAACCAGCTTTCCCCCGAAACACAACTTCAGCTCCCTCTCTGACAAAATCAGCAGCAATGATCACAATCAAGCAACATGAGGCCTTTTTGAAAGTCTATCGATTTTCTTTCCGAACTTGCCTGGACATAATGCGTAAGAGCTGTCAACAGTTCTGAGTGAGTGTGACGCCTTGGTTGAAGGTTTAAAACATTGAATGTGCACACAGTGCTGTAGTTTCATGGAGCAGGGTGGGCATTGGTTTGATAATTGTAACAAGTTGCAGACAACAAGCACAACACAGTATCTTGTCATACAATTTTTACAAAAGGGAGAAACATACATACACTAACGTACTATTTTATGATGTAATTAATCCTGACTGATGTTGAAAGCTTCAGTCAACACGTCCCAATGAGTGGAGTTCAGTTTAAACCTACTATAGGGTGGACTTAAATTAGAAACCTGACGCAGTTGAACAAAGCAAAATATTAGAATTAAGTTGCTCTATATTTTAACTTGGCGAGAGATTGCCAAGGGGTAACCAAGCTCGATAGGACTACAGCTTAGCCATTTTTGCACAAACTCAATACCATCTAGGATTGATGACATTAACATTGTTTTATAATGACTGCCATTTTCCTTTCAGCCGAGCTTGAATATCATGATTCAATTCTCTTGATGAAGGCATTCATCACAGCTTTCCCTGACACTCAGCCACACACAGCCCTACGTACCCATCGGCAGTCTGGTACACTGAGTTAATGGAACAGTCCCCCCTCCATTGTAACCGCGCCTGAAACTTGGTGAATGACTCCGCATGAAGATAATGAACTCAGAAAGTAAAAAGTTGTTATTCTGCCCCCGCAATTGCTCTCTGTTTACATTACTGCATTTTAATGTGTATTATGGAAACTGAACTACAAATCAGTCATTCTGAATTTGACTAATGGGCATGGTGTCAAATTATTGTCTATGTAGAATGCAAAAGCCAGATTTTTTTCCTCTAGGAAATGGTGGTAAGTTGCAACCAATTTTCCTACATTCTTTAGGAGAAACCAATGTTTTCCAGAGATAAGGGACAGAGGAAACAGAATCATTATCGAGGTCTTGTGAGAGGGAGAGGCAGTTCTACTGCTCGAATGATAGGTCATCGACATTACCTTTACTACCCTAAAATATATCCTCTTTGTTTTTGTGGAGAGATTAACACATTCCATGTGTGGAGACTGTCTAGCAATGTGTTCATATCTTTATAAATCAAAGTATTCACTAGAGGAGGACAAGACAGACCTGGAGTGCAGCTCAGTGCTTCCATTGTTGTACTTGCTCCCTCTCTCCCACATTCCAAAGTCAGGCACTCTGTACGCCCTCTCTACACAGAAGACCAGGTTCTGGATGAAAGATACCTGCAGAGGTAGAAAACACGACAATATCACATGAACGAGATCTCTCAATCTCAACATTGAACGCTTTCTCCCTGGAATTAAACTGTACTGTGTCATCATATTGTCAAAAGAAGAGCTCATGCAACTTCGGGAAGAATGTACTCACATTTAAATGGAATAAACTATTCTCCAATAACTCTCATTTCATGCACATTTTCAGGAAGTTATTTATTGAATAAAACACATTAACATTTTGCCCCTGATGGAATTAACATTTGTGTGCCCCATGTTAAAAGAAAAACATCACCCAGTCACATGGGTAGTCAAAACCATGTCCTTAATTTAATCTGGAACAAGGAGGAATGGCTCTTCTCTATGTGCAGATGCCACCATGGCCTTTTTTTGCCTTTACCTCCTTTATCTCACTTCATTTGCTCACATCGTATATAGACTTGTTTCTACTGTATTATTGACTGTATGCTTGTTTTACTCCATGTGTAACTCTGTGTCGTTGTATGTGTCGAACTGCTTTGCTTTATCTTGGCCAGGTCGCAATTGTAAATGAGAACTTGTTCTCAACTTGCCCACCTGGTTAAATAAAGGTGAAATAAAAAAAGAGATGGAAACTTCACAAAAATATTTTTAAATGATGACTTAAGAGGCCATGAAGGAAAAATGTGAAAGTACTGGGGGAGATGTGACTGACAAGGGAAACAGACAGGGCCTAAAGTGTACAAAAATGGGACAGGCAAGGAGAGAAGACAGGGAACTAAGCAGAGCCACTGAAATAAGGACATTGCGGGTTATTTTATTTTGGCCATTAATAGAATGATTAACGTAAGGATCTTCATGAACTTTTTTATTGAGAGGGAAAAAAAGTACAACACAAAACATACAAAAGACAACAATACCGACTCACACAAACATCGACGACATCACACCTGCTCAGACCCACCTGTTCTTACCCCTATCTACTCAAACTGCACCATTTTGTTCCTCTCTGTCGCCCACGCTCGCTCGTTCAATATTTAGATAAAGAAGCATAGGATTTTTCAATTTGTCTTAACGACTGAGAGGTATCTTTCTGGTATCTTGATAGTATCATCGTGAACGTTGCCGTCACGAATGGGCGCAGACACAAAACACACACACACAAACACACAAAGCATCTACCTGTATTAATACTGCAAGATTCAATTGAATTGAACTTCCAGTCGGGAAAATATACTGAACCACTGCTAAGAGCCAAAATTGGAATAATGAGAATACCAAAAGATGCATCTAAATGCAGTGCAGAAATGACACATTAAGAGTCCTATTTCCTGTTTATTTGTTCTGATGTAGATTAATAAAAGGATACATGCTCGTTGATTTCATGTTCATGCCCTTTCCTTGTATTACCCAGCTCAATAAGCACTATTTAAATGTGCAAATTAGGTCTGCTTTGCAAATAGGACTGGCCCCATTGAAGCTACACAGGCAATTTGTTTGCCGTTGGGAGAAAAAAATATAAAAATATATTTAATGTGAGGCTTTCAATTTTCCGTAAACAAAGTGAATGCTCACTGTAATTGCTTCCGGACATAATGTTCTAAAACAGCTCTATTTTTGAAGATAAGTCTGGATAAAAAAAAAGAAGCTTTTTCTGAAGGCAATAATTTCACCCCCGTGCCTAAAAGTAAATCTCCCAGTGAGCAGACTGAATTAAGAGATGGAATTAATGAATTTCAAATCTCCCAAAGGGCTATAAAAACAGGAGACAAGAGAATTAACAGCACTTACGGCTGCCGCCACCTTAAAGGACCACTATAACAAAGGAGTTGCTATTACTTTAGCTGTCCGTTTTACTAGGCCTCCAACTCAATATCTTGCTCACTAATGAAAAAGGGTGCTGCATAAGTTAGTGTAAGTCAAGAGGCAGGTGTATTGGATTTTAAAACCCGTTACATAGTCATCAAATCATCACATGTAAATAGCTGCGTTTCTAAAGATGCATGGACCGTTAACTACTGCTTATTCAGCTGCTGCCTCTACTATTAACTGTCTCAGGGCACTTTGGCACAGAGGAGCTTTCTTGGCTTGCGTCGTTTATAGTCTTGTCCGTATGTCCCCCCCATCTAATCACTATGAAGAAGCCATGCTGCGTAAGAGTCGTGCTCCGCAGACAGACGTGTTCTTTCTGAGAGAGAGGTCACGTGACTAAGGCCAGTGGGCCGTACCTCATCCGTGTTGTAGATGATCTGGAGGCCGGAGCAGACCATCTCCACCAAATAGAGCAGGAAGAGGGACAAGGCATCAATCTGATGGAGGGAGACGGTATTTACAATGGTGAAGAGCGTGAGACCGGAATCCGTTCGGACTTTATGCAGTATCGTGACAATGTTTGTGAGCGGGTTTACCTGTAGGTGATGGTAGTCATCGTAGGACAGAATCTCATCTCCTGTGTCGACATTGAATATTGAGTGCAGGCACTTGGAGGGGCTGGGGTCCTGCTTGAATTCCTCCACCTGAAATAGAATGAAGGTGAAGAAAGAGAGTGAAAGGAAGAGAAAAAGAGAGTGAAAGGGCAAATAAAAGAGGAGTCAGTCCATAAAATAAATAAATAAATAAATATATATATATATATATATATACACACATCTTACTCACTGGGCATATTTCAATTATTTATCCTATCCTCACAAAAAGGTACGTGAGGTGAAAACCGGGACTAGGATGGCTCATGGATATTCCACTGCGTCATCACTAGCACACACACTAGAATTTTCCTCAAATGAATGGCTCTGAAGACATGAGCAAACCACTGGTATGCATGAATGCATCTGTAAATATTGCAACTAGACATACCATTTATTTGTATCGTGGTGCATTAAGCAATTCTTGAGTCATGCCAAAGATGTACACATAGGACTTCTCCTCCTCAAACCATCCCAGGTCAGATTTGCGTGATACACATAGAGCTATACACTCTGTTTGAGTTTGCTTCACACGGTACATTATTTTGTGCCAACATTTGGCACTGACCGAACCGATAACTGTTGCGTTCCAAAATAGCCTAACATTTGTATTGAAAGTGCATTTCCACAATAGTGCAGTTTATGAATCTTGTCAAATGTCACTGTGTGTCAGTGAGTGTGTGTGATCTTAGCGTGAAATGGTTCCGGAGTTAAATATGTCAGAAAACATTTGAGAAGCTTGTGTCGTGTGGCTAATTCGTTAAGACTGTGTTTAGTTTCATTGGTACATTGTGGTAAACTTTGATGCCCTCTCTTTAATGGCTCTGTAGTTGTTAAAAAAAAAAAAAAAAAGTGCTTCCTAGTCCGTCTGTATTGTGGGTCCGTTAAAAATGGCATGTTCTCTGTGAATGCCAGAGACAGATGTTAATGAGCGCTGCACTGTGTAATTAACTGAAGAAACGGTGCATTATAATTAAGACACAGAAAAGCTTTCCCATAAATTAGGTCGTCAAGGTCATGAACAAATGAAACAAAACCATTTCAAAAGCCAACAGAGATGTGCAATTACAGACCAGAACAAGACCAGTGTTCTATCGTACGAAAGCTGCTTTCATAGAGGTCTTTAAACAATATAAACGCTGCTATTTTGACTGAACGGTCTGCTCAGATGCTTTAAACAAAAGTGTTCTGTTGAGGCAAAAAAACATTTGGAAACATCTATATTATTCCATCCACATAGAGATACAACCAGTCCAAGCGCGAGATAACAAACCACTGAAGCGTGAGAACAGAGAAGATTAGTAAAAGGAGAGATCTTCATCTCCCCCTCATTAGTGACAGTTTCTGTGTTTGCTAAAAATCTATATTCATTACTGGATAATGGCATTTGTTTAGATCACTAAGAATGAACTACAGTGTTTCCTGTGGTCTGACGTTTCGTTTGTGGACTCACCTTGTCAGACTGGCGCATGTAACAGTAGAGGATGCCCCTCATGCACTTGATGGCTGAGTGCTCCAACTCATGGGTGCGTCCCATGTCATCATCGATGCGTCTGCACGACAGGGTTGATCGCCGCCATGTGCCACAATGCGATGGAGAAAAGAAAAACGGCGCAACGAGCAGAAGAGCATGTAAAATCATCCTAAATTATCCTACTTTTCAGCACACAAAATTACTAGGGTCTGGTTATCCTGTCTGTGCATACATTAAATGGTACATATTACATGGGGACAACCTATTGTATTTGTACACAGTCATAGACAGGTTTTAAATAATTTTAGGACATTAATGACAGTTGTGACATTATTGACAGTTGTTATTCCTAAGACAAGCAAGGACATACTACATTCCAATTGACCTCTCATCAAAATCACACTTGAAAATGACCCTTTGTTTTTGGAAGGTAGTCAGACTTGTTCCCCTTTTCCACATTTTGTTACTTAACAATATTCCTCTAAAATGGATTAAAAAAAGAAAAATCCTCAATCTACACACAATAACAAAGCGAAAACAGGTTTAGACATTCTTGCAAATTAGGTAAATAAAAAAACAGAAATACCTTATTTACATGAGTATTCAAATCAAATCATATTTGTCATTACAGTGAACTGTTTACTTACAAGCCCTTAACCAACAATGCAGTTAAGAAAAAAGTGTTAAAAAGTAAAGAGGTCCTGGATAGCAGGAAGCTTGGCCCCAGTAATGTACTTGGCCATACACACTACCCTCTGTCGTGCCTTGCGGTCAGAGGCCAAGCAGTTGCCATACCAGGCGGTGATGCAACCAGTCAGGATGCTCTCGATATTCAGACCCTTTGCTATGAGACTCGAAATTGAGCTCAGGTGCATCCTGTTTCCATTGATCATCCTTGAGATGTTTTTACAACTTGATTGGAGTCCACCTGTGGTAAATTCAATTGATTGGACATGATTTGGAAAGGCACACACCTGTCTCCCACAGTTGACAGAGCATGTCAGGGGCGGCAGCGTAGCCTAGTGGTTAGAGCGTTGGACTAGAAACCGGAAGGTTGCAAGTTCAAACCCCCGAGCTGACCCACTGTTCCTAGGCCGTCATTGAAAATAAGAATTTGTTCTTAACTGACTTGCCTAGTTAAATAAAATTAAAATAAAATGTCAGAGCAAAAACCAAGCCGTGAGCTCAAAGGAATTGTCCGTAGAGCTCCAAGACAGGTTTGTGTTGAAGCACAGATCTGGGGAAGGGTATCAAAACATTTCTGCAGCATTGAAAGTCCCCAAGAACACAGAGGCCTCCACCATTCTTAAATAAAATAAGTCGGCCAAACTGAGCAATCGGGGCCTTAGCCAGGAAGGTGACCAAGAACCCGATGGTCACTCTGACATAGCTCCAGAGTTCCTCTGTGGAGATGGGAGAACCTTCCAGAAGGACAACCCTCCACCAATCAGGCCTTTATGGTAGAGTGGCCAAATGGAAGCCACTCCCCAGTAAAAGGCACACTCCTGCTTGGAGTTTGCCAAAAGGCATCTAAAGACTCTCAGACCATGAGAAACAATATTCTCTGGTCTGATGAAAAAAAGATTGAACTCTTTGGCCTGAATGCCAAGTGTCACGTCTGGAGGAAACCTGCCACCATCCCTACGGTGAAGCATGGTGGTGGCAGCGCCCTAAACACACAGCCAAAACAATGCAGGAATGGCTTCGGGACAAGTCTCTGAATGTCCTTGAGTGGCCCAGCCAGAGCCCGGACTTGAACTCGATCGAACATCTCTGGAGAGACCTGAAAATAGCTGTGCAGTGACTTCCCCATCCAACCTGACAGAGCATGAGAGGATCTGCAGAAAGGAAAGTGAGAAACTCCACAAATATAGGTGTGCCAAACTTGTAGCATCATACCCAAGACGACTCAAGGCTGGAATTGCTGCCAAAGGAGCTTCAACAAAGTACTGAGTAAAGGGTCTGAATACTTATGTAAAATGATATTTCAGTCTTTTTCATTCATTTGATTTCTTCTAAAAACCTGTTTTTGCTTTGTCATAATGGGGTATTTTGTGTACTATAGACTGATGAGGGAGAAAAAAACAATTGAATACATTTTTGAATAAGGCTGTAAAGTAACAAAATGTGGAAAAGGTGAAGGGGTCTGAATACTTTCCGAATGCACTGTAGACCTCGTGTATGTTTTCATTAATGACATTCACTTACTTTGAAACATACATTTCCACCAGTGCATTTACTCCAATCTAAAGCACCCACTCCAGTCCTCTCTAGTCACATGGGAGGGTAAGTAATGGTTTGGGCCTGTGCTGTCAGATTGGAGTCGTCTTAATTAAATTCCTGTGACAATTTTAACGGGAAGAAACCATGACGAATGAGTAGGCCCCTCTGGTCTACTTGAACATTCTATTTTTACTCTCGTGTCCCCTTGGAGAGAAGAAAATGCACACCAGTGGGTTTCGAAAGAGCACTTGGTTAGAAGGTCTAGTGGAGAAAGTCCCTGACTATTTTGAGTATCTCAGAGCTCCCCTTGAACTTGAGCCCTCAGTGTATGAAGTGAAGGACACATTAATACAAAGGGGAAAAAGTGACCTGTTTTATAATCAGATACAGAATCAACAGAATGTCTGAAGGTGAGAGCATTGTGCCTGGGGACTAGAGAAAAATTGCCCTCAGAACAGACTCAATTTGTCAGGGCATGTACTCTACAAGATGCCAAAAGCGTTCTACAGGGATGCTGGCCCATGTTGACTCCAATGCTTCCCACAGTTGTGTCAAGTTGGCTGGATGCCCTTTGGGTGGTGGATCATTCTTGATACACGCGGGAAACTGTTGAGCGTGGAAAAACCCAGCAGCGTTGCAGTTCTTGACACAAACCGGTGAGCCTGCCATACCCCATTCAAAGGCACTTAAATCTTTTGTCTTGTCCATTCGCCCTCTGAATGACACACATACACAAGCCATGTCTCAATTGTCTCAAGGTTTTAAAAATCCTTCTTTAACCCGTCTCCTCCCCTTCATCTACACTGATTGAAGTGTATTTAACAAGTGACATCCATAAGGGCTCACAGCTTTCACCTGGTCAGTCTGTCATGGAAAGAGCAGGTGTTCCTAATGTTTTCTGCAGTCTGTGTAGTCTGTATGCTGCAGCAGCAGCAGTACATGCCAATGCGCAGCACCCCCTTGGCGTTACAAAAGCCGTCTGCTTTGATTAAGAATATCGGTCCCTGATGGAGCCCATTAACTAAGGTTGTACTAGATTCATTACTAAGATCAACTTTAATATACAGTGAGCTAAGGTGGCTGTAGATATGTGTGTGTGTGTGTGTGTGTGTGTGTGTGTGTGTGTGTGTGTGTGTGTGTGTGTGTGTGTGTGTGTGTGTGTCACCTGTAAGCTAAAGCCAGGGCCCAGGAACTGGCTGCACAATACAGGGAGTCCCGCACCTTGGCTTCCTTGCAGCATGTCTTGGTAGGGAAGAGGCCAGTGGTAGGGCTCTGGTAGTTCAGAATGGTGGTCTTCACTAGAGAGAGAAACAAGGGAGATACAGGTGATCCCTCAGCCTTTAAAGGCTCAGTACAGTCAAAACTATATTTTTCCTGTATTTTGCATAATATTGTCCAACAGCTGACGAAACTAACATTGATCAGTGTTATTTCCTGATAGTTGCTGGTTAGAAATACCATCTACACAGCAGCTTCTAATCAGTCTGTTTGCATGGATGTGAGTTTAGGCTTGCCTGGTGACATAACCATGTGGTTAATAGACCAATAAACAAAGAGAGTTCCAAACCGCTCTCCACACTCAGACCAGTCCCAGACAATCCTAGCTAAATTCTTGCTTGATAAATAGTTTTTAGTCCATTGTAGTGGACAACTGTTGCAGTAAGTTACCCAGAAATGGTTTGGTAAAAAAAAATAAAAAATAAGAAAATGGTGAGATGGAATGCAAAATAAAGGTATGTTAAGCAGCTGTATATTGTGTAGTTATTGCTGTAAAACCAGACATTCTAACAAGGTGTGTTACTGCACATGTGAAGGTGACAATAACTTTGGCTTCAGGTCACATACTGTTCATTCCAGAGTGACACAAATGTTTATCTTCATGCAAATCCTCTAAATAGTATTTTGTTTGAATAAAAAGTCACACTAAAACAGAAGGCCTGGAATCACAGGAATGTATTTGTCACCACACCACCATCTACCCTCCCCCGTCCTCCCTCACCGACGAATAATCTGTCCGAACAGGGTACTTCATTTTTTATCACCACGTTATGCCAGAGCAAATGAAGGGGGACATCCATTCTGCGAGATCGTTTGGTTACAGGGAGTCCGGGTCAATTCAAAGAGACAAAGTCAGCATTGCCAGGATAAAGAGGTGGAGGGAATTAAGCAGAATATTAATAAACTCCCTTCAGTAACTCGGAAGTGACAATTACTTTGACCCCAGAGGCATGCTCGCGAAAAACACATTAAAACAATTACAGTGCTTCTTCTATAATGTAATATAAAATAATGTATTTGATGCACATCAAAGAGGAAAAATGGCACCTTAGTAAGACTCCTCTGAATCAAAACCACGGTTAGAATATGTTATTATTCTCTAACTCCAAAAGACACAACAGCACTGTAGACGCAAATAAACTGAGGTTGGAGTTGCTCAGCCTCTTATCATCCACCGACCTAATGTCCCACTAAATCAACAGCTAACGCTTTAGACACAGTCTATGTCTTAGAATGGGCCATTCCTCTGCTCCCAGATAGTTAGTAGAAAGAAAAGAAAGAAAGAAAGAAAGAAAGAAAGAAAGAAAGAAAGAAAGAAAGAAAGAAAGAAAGAAAGAAAGAAAGAAAGAAAGAAAGAAAGAAAGAAAGAAAGAAAGAAAGAAAGAAAGAAAGAAAGAAAGAAAGAAAGAAAGAAAGAAAGAAAGAAAGAAAGAAAGAAAGAAAGAAAGAAAGAAAGAAAGAAGGAAAGAAAGAAAGAAAGAAAGAAAGAAAGAAAGAAAAAGAAAGAAAGAAAGAAAGAAAGAAAGAAAGAAAGAAAGAAAGAAAGAAAGAAAGAAAGAAAGAAAAAGAAAGAAAGAAAGAAAGAAAGAAAGAAAGAAAGAAAGAAGGAAAGAAAGAAAGAAAGAACAAATTAGAGCTAAGAGACCTCCACAACAAAACATAAAACTTACTCTACCATTTCTTAAATCTCCCCGAGCCAGTCAGATAGCAGCCCTGCGCCTCCACTATAATCAAGTGGGAGAATAAAATAAAGAGGCACTGGAGTGTGGCCACATTACCACATAAATAAGAAACCTGAGGCCTGCACAGGAGAAAAATAAGACAAACTGTGAGGGACAGTGATATCCCTAATGTCGTTTGCTCAGAAATGAGAGAGAATTGGTCCACACTGAATCATAAGCGCATGTAATGCCACTGGCTTTACAACTGCACTATTTTTTAGTAGATAGAGAAAGATCTGAGTCGTCATTTACCCATAAAGTTAAAAAAAAGGGGGGGGGGGGATTCATCCCACGTGCATTGGTGATAACAACTGCTGCTTTGCTCCCTGCTTAAATTGCTGCGTACCGACCACAAAATTAAGCAAGAACATTTCAACATATTGTCATCTCATGGAGAACGTTTCCGAGAGAGAAACAGGGGGATTGATGCATGTTACTGTCACAGTACTCTTTCGTACATTGCTAGTAGAACAAAATCACTCACCAAGGGCAATCTAAAGCTTTCAGAATTTCGATCAATCTGACGGAGCAGAAAAAGGCATGGGAAAAGCACTGTGTCAAATATTACTATAATATAGCCTACATCACAAAAAGTGTGCTGGCACATTATTTCAATAGCTAAAATGGCATTTGTTTACTGTGAAGAACAAAACATGCACCAAATATATAAAAGCTACAGTGGTAACAATGAACGCAAAATTCATGGAGTAATGAGAGTGATTAATTTTCACCCGGGGAGCTCAGGTGGTGAGAAACACTGATAGGTTGTTCTCTTTGGGGATGTCTGTCACCATGAGTTCACACTGGTTTCAGATGAGGGACCAGTTGCTCCCCTAGTGTCTTTCACTTGGCTGTTTTTCCTGGAGCATCCTCATTTCATCCTCAAATAACCCTCACTTCTGGGAAACTTTTTTTTGTCAATATTTCACAAGTACGCTTTCTCTTTGTCTTATACTAGCCTATGGGAGGGGGATACAAACATAATACAACCCATGGGATTTTCAAACATGAAACCATATTGATAAACTATGCTCCCCAAGAACATGGGGAATATCTTTGAGAACTCATTGAAGTATCTTTGCTGCCCGTCTTCAGTAGAACAAACATTTGTTTCTTCTCTCTTCAAATAGGCTCACAACATATAATATAATAGAAGCTGTATTGCCCTTGAAAAGTAATTTGTCTTGAACATAGATATTGCATTTGGACCACAGCCCCAGGTCACAGCAAAGCACATATCACAATATCCTTCATAAAATGACTACGTAATGCAATACACTTCCTCTGTTTCCACAATGTGGGAGATGTGCCATTAAAGAAAGAAAGCCATGAAATAAGTTGCCAGGCTGTATCCATGCCCCCCTGTCATCATCACAACTGACCAATGGGGTGTGACATGTCTGCCAATGGTACGGTAACCTGTGACAATTGCATGGCTCTATGGTGTTAAGGCAGCGCTAGTGTCAAACAAAGTTTGAAATTTCGTCATGTAAAAATTGGCGCACTGGCATTTTCCAGCCCCAATGCCAGGTTCGTCAATTTATGTCTTAAATATCAGCTTGCATACGCTCAGATGGGCATGGTGGAAATATTTGAGGTGTGTCTTTAAAAACATGATCCAAGGTGCTAATTTCAGGCAGCGCTGTTAGGGATATCTAAGACCAATCAAAAGCTGTTTTTAGCCGTATGAATTTTGACAGTGGAAACGCAGCCGATCCAGCCGTGACGCACACTGCCCATGGAACAAGAGTAGCCTATTGTGCTTTTGGTCGCCTGTATACTTCGTATTTAGAAACACAAAAAACAAATATGTTATTACATTTAGTATTATTTGATTAAAAACCAAGCATAACCTCCCTCTCAATTAAGGCTTTTTTTTGTGTGCCCAATGCAATTGTGAAGTAGTCACGACTGTCAATAAAGGACTTGTCTCCTGAGACCGCTTGGAAATAAATCTTAAATCACCAAAGCCTTATTCAAATATCAAGTCTGAGAGGAGTAAAACAGTGAGCTGACATTCACTTTTTATCTATGCATTGTAGGCAGGCCTACAATATTTTAGCCATGCAGGTCCCGCTTTGGATTTATAGATGTGTGTAAAACCTTCCATATTCTATGCCCACAGAGACAACTTATCTTGCCTGTAAGTGTGACATAGCTTATTTAAAACAAGTTGTTTCTTTGTTTTGTTTCTCATTTTAATTAGAATTCTTAGTTATCTTTTTAGGCCTTAATAATTGTGACAGTGAAAATAGAGAAAATATTTCTGACACACCACTGAACCAAAAGCACTACTGCCTACACTTAGATTTACCATTATGTTAAGGCTCTATTTTAACAAACCTAAGAGTAACATTTCAAAATGCAATCCATATTTCAAACACAAATACTTTAAAGCTACACCACCTACAAGTAGAAAAATAAACTTGAAAGGGCCTCACCTTTGAGGAGATCTTCAAAACAAGGATTTTGAAAACGAAGTACTATAAACATAATCACAGTGCTTACCTGCATTGTAGTAACGGTCAAGTCTCTCCCATAGTGGCTCATCCTCCCGGTGGAGATTGGAGAGCTTGAGAGGTTCATAGATGGAGCCTGAGGAGAGATACAAAACACAATTATTTACAGAACATTCATTGCTGAGCCAGAGCTCAATTGGAGTTCATTTGTTCATGTCTCAGGCGCCTCTGTGGTACTTTCCCACACTCTCTGGAGACACACACTACAGTAATTATATGTCATAGAAAGACCCCCGTGAACACTTGGGGAGTAGTTGGCTGTAAGACTGATGCTACAAAAGGTTTCTAGTTATCAGCAATTCTATCTTAAATCTTCAGAAGCAAATGTATTTAGACCTAAATGCTAAACATATTTTACAGAATGTTTTTTTTTAGATAATGCTGTTAATGAAGACTTCAGCTACACAAGGGACTGAAGAACATCATCATAAACACATGGTCAAAATAATTCAGTATCAGCCATGTTTTTTGTGAATTCCATAAGAATTCAATGAACAGGTCACACAAAAACCACAATGCATTGACGCATGCAATCACGACAAGGCCCCATTTCCAACTCACATTTAGTCACTGCAAATACCAAAACAAATCTCCAGCATGAAGTGTGATTTCCTACGCTGAGCACAAATTTAAAATATAATGGAACTTGCCATCATTTCTTCAGAGCAAAGTGAATTTCAGGGGAACCCCATCTGTTGGACCACTATTTCAGACACATTTTTACTTTGGAGTGATTTACATTTTAATGGGATCAATCTTTGGGTCAATACCTCAGGTACTGAAAAAAAAAAAAAAAATCCAAATTTCCAGTCAAATTACCATAATTTCCATCAGCTTTTAAGTGGCAGGGACAAAGCCATCGTTTTTCAAGATAACTCTGCAAAGGCAGTGCGAGGCTAATATGCAAATGAAAGGTTTTATTTAATTTCTACTGAATAGAAACACGGATTGAAGTATGTGGTTGCTTGGAAATATTGTGTGATTAATTTCACTGAGAGAGTTCAATATTTGTTAATACTAGGTTTAGTACTGTATACTGGTTTGTATCATTTTCTATTTCCATTAAACAGTATAATTATAATGGTTGTACTATCTTTGGTGGAAACCCTAGGGAGAGACTGTGAATCATAGTTGCAGCAAAAAAAGTGAATTATAACAACTTGGATCATTTTTAGATACAGTAGTGTATACCATATTTTACCTCACAAAATATCCCATGAATTGAACGTAGCAGCCTATATCAACGACGGGTATATTGGTATAGCATCCTGACCAAGCCACGTAGACAGCATTAATAATAGTGTATCACAGCATATTCAGCATATCATACCATTCACCTGAAGAAAACTGAACACAAGAAGTTGGTGGTACCTTAATTTTGGAGGACAGGCGTGTGATAAATCCTGATGCGGAAAAGTTTCCATGTGTTTGATGCCATTCGGTCCGTTTTATTTAATTTTATTTAACCAGGTAAGTTCACTCATTTTACAGCAACGACCTGGGGAATAGTTACAGGGAGGGATAAATGAGCCAATTGTAAGCTGGGGATGATTAGGTTATCACCCCTACTCTTGCGATAAGTGCAATTGGATCTTTTAGTGACCACAGAGAATCAGGACACCTGTTCGACATCCCATCAGAAAGATGGCACCCTACACAGGGCAATCATTGACCTGGGGCATTGGGACATTTTTTTTTACCAGAGGAAAGGGTGCCTACTACTGGCCCTCCAACACCACTTCCAGCAGCATCTGTTCTCCCATCCAGGGTCTGACCAGAACCAACCCTGCTTAGCTTCAGAAGCAAGCCAGCAGAGGGATGCAGGGTGGTATGCTGCTGGCCATCCTCCCCTCAGCAGCCTCCACTGAAACTGACATAAGATACTAGGGTGGTATAGTAATACAAAACTCTGGCTGGCATGATTATTCATTGAAATGTATCATTTGGAGTGGTGTCATCCTGAGAATTTTCTCATATAATGATATACAAGAATTACACTCGATTGAATCAAAATTTAGTTCAACCAAATTTGAAAGGCTTTGGGTTTGGGTGTGCTTACCTACCTCTTAAAAAAAATAAAAAAATATTTTGCCAGTTAAGTTGATTGAGAACACATTCTCATTTACATCAACGACCTGGAGAATAGTTACATAAGCTTAATTCACTACTTACCATATCTTTTAAGTTTCCGAGGAGCTTTGGAAATCTCACATTCCGAACTGGCCATTTTCAAAAGGTGAGGTAAAGGGCAATCGTCTCTGAGCTAAATTACAAATCTACAGCAATTCACAGGAGGGTTAGTAGAGCGGATTAAGAAGAAAAACAAAATCAATCAGAAATCACAGAGCAAGTTAATATTGGGTGGCTACAAAACAGACAAATGACAACACATTAATATGCCATGTAGCCTACAATGATCATTAAAAGATTAGCCTACTTGGAAATTATTTGTATGTTGGCATATGATAGTTAAGATGAGTTATGACGGTTTGAATTAGCCTAATGTCTGAATGTGTCTGTTTTCAAATACAGTCTGCTGTTGTGCTATCCCCAAAAAGTTCATAAATGTGTATACATATTTCCAGGCATTCATTCGTCAAACTATAATGTTTTTTTTATGAGTGATACTTAACAAATTAAAACTATTATGATGATAAAGTATTTCTTAAATAACCAACTATTGCATGAGGCCTTTAACTGACAGAAAGCTTGATTAACCATTGATCATAATCAAAATCAGTATACAAGCTTTATGACTTCAGATTGAAACCATGGACATAGGCAAAGCCCGCGAGTGATTACACCTCCCACCCCTCTTGCTCAAGGGCACATTAACAGATTTTTCACCCAGTCTGCTCGGGGATTCAAACCAGCGGCCTTTCGGTTACTGGCCCAATGCTCTTAACTGCTAGGCTACCCGCCATATTTGATCGTGTCTCAATATAATCAAGGTATGAAATTATTAATTTTCCAATATAATCTCTTTCGGACTCCAGATGATTCACACCGACAAAAAAAAAAACAGGTCGCAGCTGAATCTAGTTTCCTACCCCTGCACTGTCTATGTGAACAGGTTGCCATGTTGGCAAGTGTAATGGCAGTTAGCCTGATGAACATAGCCTACATCAGGGGAGGCCGGTGGGAGGAGCTGCAGTGGGGAGAACAGGTATTTGATAACCTGCAAAATCGGCAGTGTTTCCTACTTACAAAGCATGTAAAGGTCTGTAATTTTTATCATAGGTACACTTCAACTGTGAGAGACGGAATCTAAAACAAAAATCCAGAAAATCACCATTGTATGATTTTTAAGTAATTTATCAAATACTTGTTCTCCCCACAGTATGAGTATATGAGGCTCACTGTAATGGCTGGAATGATATTCAAATTGAGTTAACCACATATAAACCACGTTTGACTCTGTTTAATTTATTCCAGCCATGACAATGAGCCCGTCCTCCTATTGCTCCTCCCACCAGCCTCCTTTGGCCTACATGTACATTCATTCTCGTTCAGTATGATAACATTGCTGTTTTATGTAGCCTAACACAAACGACAAGGGTAGAAGCAACACCTGATGTGAAGTTCCTAAAATAGCTTCAGTAGCTGCAAACTTATAAGCTTGACCTTTCATGCTCATGCAAGCCCGCTATAGCGGCTATAGCAGGCAAGGAACTGATATAACGTTAATCTGTTTCGTTTGTTTTTCACTCAGGACATTCAGAGGTTTGCAGAAATACAACAAAAAGGCATGTTACAATAACACACTGTCAAACCTGAACGCTTTTGCCTGGCTTTGATTTCCAGGAGTTTCCTGCCGACATCTCCCAAGCTTGACATGTTGGTTGGTTCTCTGTGTTTACCAAGTGACAGTACGTTGCGACACTGCAGTAAACTAGGAAGCGCTGAAGGTGTGACGTCACACCACCCCCTTCAATGAACATGTCAAGAGTCTTTCTACCGCTTGTGCCAATTATGTTCTTTAACTTTATACATACGACTAAATAAGGCTAGATTTGTTTTTCTTCACAAATGTCAAACCCCACTCGTTTAGGCTTAAGGCATTGCTTGCCGTCAATTCACCATCTGCCGTAAGCCGAACACGCACTGCAATATTCCAGTTTGTGTTTGAATTGAACTATGAGGATGTGGATATTGTTTATCAATATTTTTACATGTACTGTGTATTTTGCAGGGAAGTATGGAGCATCTGCTCTTCAAGATGTAACAACTGACTTGTTCGGGTCTGAAAATCATGGCACTGTGGCTGCTTTTGGTGATTTCAACTCGGATAAACAGACAGATATTTTCATCATCAGAGAAAGTGAGTAGCTAACGTTAGCTAGCTGGCTTTTCAATAGGATACATTTCGCTAGTGAATAATATAAACTTTAGCTAGATACTAGATGATGATATTTGAATTATTGACATTTGCTGCGCATGTGTTCCAAAGATGCTAGCTAATCTAGCAGAGCAATGAAAACAGTGATGACGTAGAAATCTATTTTCTCTGATTTGAAAAGCTGTTTGGTGTTCAATGCATTACCTACATTACAAGACACAGTAGCCTAGTAACTAGATTGAAACAAAAGCATAACATGGGTCTAGCTAGATCTCTCACCAATGAATGCATTTCAGTGAATTAGTCACTGCATTGTTGATATGGTTTTGTGACTGCTGTGGTGACTTTGAAATTGAGTATTGTGTGCATTGTTTTTTATTGCATATTTCATTGAACTTTCAGAATCGGAGTTGGTGATATTCTTGGCTGATCTGAAAGCCCCATACTTCAAGCCAAAAGTACATATCACTAAAAAGGATTTGCCTGTGTAAGTTTCTGATCTTATTCTCTCAATTGTACTAGTGCACACATCACTTGAAGCATCAATAATTCCACATTGTCCAGTCAAACTCTGTGGGTTAGGGTAGATTGACACAAGATGATATTAGCTGTCACTGAGAAAAGCCTTATGCTATTCTTTACTGGGTTATGTCAACAGCTGGCACTCTGTAAACATCTTTCCTCTCTCAGCAACTGTATCATAACCGGTGTTGTTCCCGGAGACTACGATGGAGATTCTCAGATGGATGTGCTTCTTACAGTTCAGCTCAAGACCAAGGCCACCTCGGACACAATGGTTGTTGTATTCTGGGGAAACAACCAAACCCTGGGTAAATTGTTGCTTTATTAGGCCTAGATTCAGGCTTATGGAATACAAAGAAATAATGTACTCTAATACAGTCAGAAAAATGACTTCTGTTCACTGTTATTAAATAGCTAACTGATTAACATCTCTTATCTGGTTTTGCAGATGAACAAGTTGACCTTAATAAGACATTTGTGGACCAACCTCTGATAATGGAGTAGGTTATGCATGAACATTTTTTTTATTTTACAAATCACCTGTAGGTGTTGTTTTCTATGATGAGTTTCCATGTAAGCAATATTGTTTTCCTAAACTTAGTCCTATGATCTTGCTCATGAGTTGGGAGTTTTGACGGTTTTATAAATGAAATTATCTTACGCAGCTTCAATGGGGACATGATTCCAGACATCTTTGGGGTTTCTGCTGATTTCTCCACTGAAGTCTGCTATCTTACTGGAAGGTAAGGTGGAGATTCGAAAAGTGACTCAATGCTTTGCAGTCCCCATAGACATTGTTTTATTTTACATTATTCTCCATGTCTTGACAAAACTCAATTGCAATTTAAATATTGTAGATGTATGTAGTGTTAAAAATAGTACCTTTGTTGTTCTGTGTTTTTTCAGAATGTCTGCTGAGCACATGAATCATGTTGTGTTGTGTTCTTTCCTCACAGGAACGCAGTGTGGCAGCCAGCTCTTAGTTCACCTGTCAAGATACGTATTCCTCATTCTAATGCTTTCATCGACCTAAATAAAGATTTCACCGCCGGTGAGTAGACAAATATCCTAAATGGGTTATTGGAACCTTGCATTGCCAGACTCAGTAATCTGGTATTACAGACAGGCTGGATGGAAGCTAATTTGGAACCATACCAGATTAGATTGTTTTACATGGTGTGTGTAGTGCTGGTGTGCAAGATTGGAGTCTATAGACTCACTTTCTACAATGAAACATATGGACAGTGGTGCATGGCAATCTAATGGCTGTGTGATCAGTCTCTTTAGCATTAGAGTCAAGAGTAGTGAGTTCATTCTGCGTAATTGGGCACTCTGCTGGAGCTTGGTAAGTAGATGCTTGTATAAATGGTCAAAATCAGCATTTCACATACTGTATACAAAGCAGGGAATTTGAGTCTGTTCATGGCAGCCCATCCTCTTCTCTTCATACCTTTTTAAATTGATATGATGTAGTAACTTGGTATGTATTGGGATAAGTATGTGGGTTACCTTGTGGTATTCAACCCTTGGAGAGAATGTTGGTCCCCATACTAGGGCCGGTATCACAATATTATTTTCCATCGCAAAAATGAAAACACGAAGCAGACCAAACTCGAAGCACTCCAAACATTGTGTGCTATAGCTTGGAAGGAAAAAAATTACTCTGGATGACAACATAATGTTTGTTTCCAACATTAGGGCTGTTTTCCTAAAGAAGTTAAATCCGGTTTGTGTTTTCTTTCCTTGCCACGACACTAATGAGTATCGCGGTACTGGTATCGTCCCGGCCTGATGGCCTACTCCACAAGTTTCATGAGACAGCTGGGTAGATGATCTGTCAAGGCAATTATCCCTTTTTTTTCTACTTTCTCCTAAGAGTTTCTTACGCTCCAAACAATTGGATTAAAATATAATATAGTTCAACAATTTAAGTTGACTAAGAGAGAGAGAGGAATTCCCATTTTCTTCTTGTTTTACTGGATTTCTCTTTTTCCACAAAATTCCATCTGACAAACCTGTCACTTAGACTAGTTTTCAATTTTTTTTCTCCCAGGAAGTCAAATCCCATATTAAGGAAGAGTCGGTACAATACCATTATGAGATATCGACTAATTTCATCCTTTCATGATTGCAATATCTGTATAAAATATATGTGGTTATTATATCATGTTAATTTACAGCATATGTTATAAATGCTTCACGTAGGCCTACAATAGATCTTTAAAAACAGGTAGGCCAATGCCAAACACTTCGCAAACATTTGGTAACCTAATCAATATTATGGAAATAGTGAGAGAAGAAGTATGTATTTGTTTGATATTAATAGGTAACAATTAATACTTAACAAATAGTAAGACATTTCTATTCTACTAATGCAGTGTTTTTTATTTTTTTTTAAAGGGATGGTCACCACTCTAGCTCCCTGCAGTTAATCTGGGCATATAATCACTAGCGACAGTTTGAGCTGACAATTGAGTTAAAGACTGCATTCCATAAACACCTTGTCAGCCCAGGGATTCGATCCAGCAACCTTTCGGTGAGCCTGAGGCGACATATGATTGTTAGAAGAAATGACAAAGTCTCTCTCACTTGATTAGAATATTCCACGACAAAACCAGAAATGATTCTGTATACATAAAATAAAAATAAAAACAATGCTTCTAACATGCAAAATGTGACACAGTGATTCAAAACAGGCCAAACATCTAAATATGCCTTTTTAAAATCGTCCAGTTCTGTAATGAGTGAATCCCTTTATGAAGTCCCAGTCCAGTAACCTTGATGAGGCAAATCTATTTCCCTTACATTACACCAACAATCAACTTCTCTCGAACCGAAAAAATGATTCCTAATTGGATACTGCAGGGAGCGTTGCAAAGCCACGTTGCCTAGCGACAAGCCATATGATGGTATCGGTTTGGTGTCTTTGTGCATAATGACATTTATAATTATTTGGCAATTACCACCTTTTTCTAATGAGTTCTCGCATTCCGATTCCCCGGCATAGCAAAACCATTATCGAGATCTGAAACTGATACCGACTCCAGGGAACCTCCACACTGTATTAAGATAAAACAGAGCAAAATAAAATTACCTGTAAAAATCCCTCAAGGTTGTTATGTGATGCTAGAGGCTTATGAGAGCTCATTGTCACGTTAAGCATCTATTGCTCGTTGTGCATCTATCTATTGTGTCAGTGCTGACTCGGTGATCTTGGTAGCAGTAGAACCACTCAAGTGTGTCAGAATTAGCCATTTTGGAGCATTTTTACAGGGATACTTAACCATCTGTAGTAATCACAAGCTGCTCATCTTAATAAACTAACCGAACATAGATCAGATAGATGAGGAGGAGTGAACAGAAAACACCAGAAGTGGAAGAGAGAGGTGAGACATGATACAGACTGGTCATATGATATACTGTAGAGGGGGACAGGGGCTGCTCGGCAGTCCAATTTACAGCTTAAATGAGGCCTTGACATTGAACAGGAAGCAATTTCAGATCTCTTAAAAGGAGTCGTGGGTAGAGGGTCACTGGATGCACCACGGCCGTGTATGTTTACAGCTTTAAATACAACTAAAATTGGAGTCGCAACACGGGGTTGACCCTCCTCTAATCATCCCCGAATAGGGCGCATGATAATAAAATACCTCTCTGTGATGCTGCTGACCAGGCCACAAAGATAGAAAGTGGTGGTCCAAACCATATGAGGTCAAATCAAATGTATCTATGTAGCCCTTCGTACATCAGCTGATATCTCAAAGTGCTGTACAGAAACCCAGCCTAAAAACCCCAAACAGCAAGCAATGCAGGTGTAGAAGCACAGTGGCTAGGAAAAACTCCCTAGAAAGGCCAAAACCTAAGAAGAAACCTAGAGAGGAACCAGGCTATGTGGGGTGGCCAGTCCTCTTCTGGCTCTGCCAGGTGGAGATTATAACAGAACATGGCCAAGATGTTCAAATTTTCATAAATGACCAGCATGGTCAAATAATAATAATCACAGGCAGAACAGTTGAAACTGGAGCAGCAGCACGGCCAGGTGGACTGGGGACAGCAAGGAGTCATCATGTCAGGTAGTCCTGAGGCATGGTCCTAGGGTTCAGGTCCTCCTCCGAGAGAGAGAGAGCATACTTCAATTCACACAGGACACCGAATAGGACAGGAGAAGTACTCCAGATATAACAAACTGACCCTAGCCCCCCGACACATAAACTACTGCAGCATAAATACTGGAGGCTGAGACAGGAGGGGTCAGGAGACACTGTGGCCCCATCTGATGACACCCCCGGACAGGGCCAAACAGGAAGGATATTACCCCACCCACTTTGCCAAAGCACAGACCCCACACCACTAGAGGGATATCTTCAAGCACCAACTTACCATCCTGAGACAAGGCCGAGTATAGCCCACAAAGATCTCCGACACGGCACAACCCAAGGGGGGGCGCCAACCCAGACAGCAAGATCACATCATCAGTGACTCAACCCACTCAAGTGACGCACCCCTCCTAGGGACGGTATGAAAGAGCCCTAGTAAGCCAGTGACTCAGCCCCTGTGATAGCGTTAGAGGCAGTGAAAAGAGGGGAACCGGCCAGGCAGAGACAGCAAGGGTGGTTCATTTTCCAGAGCCTTTCCGTTCACCTTCACACTCCTGGGCCAGACTACACTCAATCATATGACCCACTGAAGAGATGAGTCTTCAGTAAAGACTTAAAGTTTGAGACCGAGTTTGCGTCTCTCACATCGGTAGGCAGACCATTCCATAAAAATGGAGCTCTATAGGAGAAAGCCCTGCCTCCAGCTGTTTGCTTAGAAATTCTAGGGGCAATTAGGAGGCCTGCGTCTTGTGACCCTAGCGTACGTGTAGGTATGTACGGCAGGACCAAATCAGAGAGAGAGGCTGGAGCAAGCCCATGTAATGCTTTGTAGGTTAGCAGTAAAACCTTGAAATCAGCCCTTGCCTTGACAGAAAGCCAGTGTAGGGAGGCTAGCACTGGAGTAATATGGTTCTAGTCAGGATTCTAGCAGCCGTATTTAGCACTAACTGATGTTTATTTAGTGCTTTAGCCGGAAAGTAGAGCATTGCAGTAGTCTAACCTAGAAGTGACAAAAGCATGGATTAATTTTTCTGTATCATTTTTGGACAGAAAGTTTCTGATTTTTGCAATGTTACGTAGATGGAAAAAAGCTGTCCTTGAAACAGTCTTGATATGTTCTTCAAAAGCGAGAACAGGGGCCAGAGTAATGCCGAGGTCCTTCACAGTTTTATTTGAGTCGACTGTACAACCATTAAGAATGATTGTCAGATTCAACAGAAGATCTCTTTGTTTCTTGGGACCGAGAACAAGCATCTCTGTTTTGTCCTAGTTTAAAAGTAGAACGTTTGCAGCCATCCACTTCCTTATGTCTGAAACGCATGCTTCTCGCGAGGGCAATTTTGGGACTTCACCATGTTTCATTGAAATGTACAGCTGTGTGTCATCCGCATAGCAGTGAAAGTTAACATTATGTTTTCGAATGACATCCCCAAGAGGTAAAATATATAGTGAAAACAATAGTGGTCCTAAAACGGAACCTTGAGGAACACCGAAATTTACAGTTGATTTGTCAGAGGACAAACTGATATCTTTCCGACAGATAATATCTAAACCAGGCCAGAACTTGTCCGTGTAGACCAATTTGGGTTTCCAATCCCTCCAAAAGAATGTGGTGATCGATGGTATCAAAAGCAGCACTAAGGTCTAGGAGCACGAGGACAGATGCAGAGCCTCGGTCTGTTGGCATTTACCACCTTCACAAGTGCAGTCTCAGTGCTATGATGGGGTCTAAAACCAGACTGAAGCATTTTGTATACATTGTTTGTCTTCAGGAAGGCAGTGAGTTGCTGCGCAACAGTCTTTTCTCAAATTTTTGAGAGGAATGGAAGATTCGATATAGGCCGATAGTTTTTTATATTTTCTGGGTCAAGGTTTGGCTTTTTCAAGAGAGGCTTTATTGCTGCCACTTTTAGTGAGTTTGGTACACATCCGGTGGATAGAGAGCCATTTTTATGTTCAACATAGGAGGGCCAAGCACAAGAAGCAGCTCTTTCAGTTTAGTTGGAATAGGGTCCAGTATGCAGCTTTAAGAAGTCCACTTAAAATGTTCAACACAAAAAACGATCTAACATGATTTTCCACTTACTATACCGACTGTCGTCGATTCGCCAATACAGTCTCTTCTGTGCATCTTATGGGGCAGGTATTCCTAAACTGGGGTACGCCAAATAAAAACGTGATTCACATTTCTTTTTTTTAAATAAAAAATAAATAATAATAATTCCTTTTTTCCCCCACATTTTCAAACAGTCCATTTATATTTTCCAGCGGGGCTATACATTTGGTTGAGTTTTTTTCCTCGCCTGAGTAGCCTCGTTTCACTGCCAAAAATAAAATCAAACCATCTAGTGTTCAGCGAAATAACACAATGTCAAATACAGATAGCCTAGTCAAATAATTAACATCCAATCACATTAACCGTTACTCTCCCGTGGGTATTCCACCAATGGTCCATATGTAGCCAAACATAGCTGCTGCTCATTCCGTTTGCTCGAAAATTGATAAATGGTTATATTGGGAGAAGTGCTTTTCCTCAGCCACAATGTGTTTATATGTACAAAAGTACTATCTCACAACTTGATGAAACCTTCACTCTTGTGCAGAGATTTAGAAAGAAAACATGCCCATTTGGAGAAGAAGCCACATGAGTCTTTTGAGCGAGAATTAAGATGATCTTCGAGTAGTAAGACATGTATAAAAGTGACAGATAACACTAATAAGAAGGGGCTAGAAGCGTCTGATATGGTGAGCTACCGAGTGGCTAGGACAGGCAAGCCCCATACTATTGTGGAGGACTTCATTCTTCCTGCTGCCGCGGATATGGCTGGGACAATGCTGGGGGAAAAGGCCCAAAAAACTATACAGACAATGCCTTCATCAAACAACACTTTCACAACGCATCAGTGACATGGCAGGATATGTTTGAAACAATTGCTGTTTCGCATACAAGCCAGTGAATTCTATGCGTTTACAGCTGGATGAGTCAACAGACGTGGCGGGCCTGGCACAACTGGTTTATGTCCGTTACGTTTATGGAGGTCAATTAAGGAAGACATCCTCTTCTGCAAACCACTGGAAAACAGGAAAACAGGAGAGGATATTTTTAATATACTGGACAGCTTTGTGACATCAAATGGACTTTGATGGTCAAGATGTGTTGGTATCTGTACTAGTGTGGCAAAACCCATGACAGGGAGACGTAGTGGAGGGATAACGCGTGTGCAAGCAGTTGCTCCCGACACCACGTCGGTACACTGCAGGATCAACCGAGTAGCTCTTGCTGCCAAGTCAAATGCCTGACAGCTTGAGAGATGTTTTGGACACTACAGTGAAAATGGTTAACTTTGTTCAAGCAAGGCCCCTGAACTCTCGTGTATTTTTTGCACTATGCAATGATATGGGCAATGACCATGTAACGCTTTTACAACATACAGAAGTGCGCTGGTTAACCATATCATTGCATAGTGCAGAAAATACACGAGAGTTCAGGGGCCTTGCTTGAACAAAGTTAACCAAGTTTTTTTGACAAGTTTTTTTCAAATTGAGAGACGAGCTTAAAGTTTTCTTTACTGACCGTAATTTTCACTTGTCTGACCGCTTGCATGATGACGAGTTTCTCACACGACTGGCCTTTCTGGGTGATGTTTTTTCTCACCTGAATGATCTAAATCAAGGGTTACAGGGACTCTACGCAACTATATTCAATGTGCGGGACAAAATTAAGGCTATGATTAAGAAGTTGGAGCTCTTCTCTGTCTGCATTAACAAGGACTGCACACAGGTCTTTCCATCATTGTATGATTTTGTGTGTGCAAATGAACTCAAGCTTACAAACAATGTCAAATGTGATATTGCGAAGCACCTGAGTGAGTTGGGTGCGCAATTACGCAGGCACTTTCCCGAAACAGATGACACAAACAACTGGATTCGTTATCCCTTTCATGCCCTGCCTCCAGTCCACTTACCGATATCTGAACAAGAGAGGCTCATCAAAATTGCAATTCTGTGAATATTGAATATAATCAGAAGCCACTGCCAGATTTCTGGATAGTATCCTGCCCTGGAAAATTGAGCTGTTAAGACACTGATGCCCTTTGCAACCACGTTTCTGTACAGCACTTTGAGATATCAGCTGATGTACGAAGGGCTATATAAATAAATTTGATTTGATTTGATTTGACGTACCTATGTGAGAGTGGATTCTCTGCCCTCACTACCATGAAAACTAAATACAGGCACAGCCTATGTGGGAAATGATTTAAGACTGAGACTCTCTCCAACCCAACATTGCAGAGTTATGTGCATCCTTTCAAGCACACCCTTCTCATTAACCTGTGGTGATTTATTCACAATTTTCGATGAACAAATGCGGTTTTATATGTATGATGGTTAAATAATGAGCAAAATTATTGATTATTATTTGTGCCCTGGTCCTATAAGAGCTCTTTGTCACTTCCCACATGCCTGGTTGTGACAAACTCACACTAATTTTTATGTTTAATAAATTAACGGTATAGTGTGTGTGTGGCAGGCTTAAAATGATGGCAAAAAAACAAACATTTTCAGTGGGCGTTGACCCTGGTGCTAGAGGGGGAACGCAGCTGGAGGTTGAATGTTTGAAGGGGTACAGGACTATAAAAAGTTTGGGAACCACTGCTATGGGGTATTGGAAAACATGAGAACAACTTTGCACACTCTCTTCAAATCAAATCAAATCAAAATGTATTTGTCACATACACATGGTTAGCAGATGTTAATGCGAGTGTAGCGAAAAGCTTGTGCTTCTAGTTCCGACAATGCAGTGATAACCAACAAGTAATCTAACTAACAATTCCAAAACTACTGTCTTATACACAGTGTAAGGGGATAAGGAATATGTACATAAGGATATATGAATGAGTGATGGTACAGAGCAGCATACAGTAGATGGTATCGAGTACAGTATATACATATGAGATGAGTGTGTAGACAAAGTAAACAAAGTGGCATAGTTAAAGTGGCTAGTGATACATGTATTACATAAGGATGCAGTCGATGATGTAGAGTACAGTATATACATATGCATATGAGATGAATAATGTAGGGTAAGTAACATTATATAAGGTAGCATTGTTTAAAGTTGCTAGTGATATATTTACATCATTTCCCATTATTAAAATGGCTGGAGTTGGGTCAGTGTCAATGACAGTGTGTTGGCAGCAGCCACTCAATGTTAGTGGTGGCTGTTTAACAGTCTGATGGCCTTGAGATAGAAGCTGTTTTTCAGTCTCTCGGTCCCAGCTTTGATGCACCTGTACTGACCTCGCCTTCTGGATGATAGCGGGGTGAACAGGCAGTGGTTCGGGTGGTTGATGTCCTTGATGATCTTTATGGCCTTCCTGTAACAACGGGTGGTGTAGGTGTCCTGGAGGGCAGGTAGTTTGCCCCCGGTGATGCGTTGTGCAGTCCTCACTACCCTCTGGAGAGCCTTACGGTTGAGGGCGGAGCAGTTGCCGTACCAGGCGGTGATACAGCCCGCCAGGATGCTCTCGATTGTGCATCTGTAGAAGTTTGTGAGTGCTTTTGGTGACAAGCCGAATTTCTTCAGCCTCCTGAGGTTGAATAGGCGCTGCTGCGCCTTCTTCACGACGCTGTCATTGTGAGTGGACCAATTCAGTTTGTCTGTGATGTGTATGCCGAGGAACTTAAAACTAGCTACCCTCTCCACTACTGTTCCGTCGATGTGGATAGGGGGGTGTTCCCTCTGCTGTTTCCTGAAGTCCACAATCATCTCCTTAGTTTTGTTGACGTTGAGTGTGAGGTTATTTTCCTGACCTCTAGTGCAGGCTACACGGTCATGTCCCAGTCCTTCTCTCCCCATGCTTAGAGAGGCAGGCAGGTGAGGTGCAGTTGAAAGACACCGCTCTGATTCACCTAATTCTCTAATTCATTTCCTCCTGAAAAGCAGCATCCTCACTCCCACACTAAGCTCTTCACAGCTAAAACACGGCTGCACCAGACACCCACTGCAGAAGACCATATAATTGTACATTTCTGTGCTGTTTTTAATCTGCAGCCATTTTCTCTACAGCGTTTCCACGGCGACAGGGCAGCCTCCTGGTTTGGGCGCGGCACTCTTGCCAGGCTCCTGCCAGCGTGACGTGTGCCCCGGGGCTCAGGTCTCTGCTTCTCTGTCGACCTAGGCAACAAACAACAAAAAAACTAGGACAGATGCTCGTGTCGACAGTCTCAAGATGAATATGAGAAACGGGCAGCGAGCACTCATTCAAACTGGCTGAACCTGTCAGTTGTAACATTCCTGCTTGCATTTGACGAAGGTGGTCAACACCCACAGTGCCAATCCTTTACCCAGCACAGAAAGAAATCATAATCCAAACTGTAACATAGCCTGTCTGTGATGTAGCAAAGAAGTCTAACCTTTAAGATACTCTCTCCAGGTGGGCTGGCGTGTCCAAAGGAGTATGGCTTTCTAATCCCTGAGCAGCTTAAATATGAATGATTATGTGCTGGTTAAATTGTCCCAGCTCAGTAAGCAAATACCCCAAAAAGATACCTGCCATAGGTCAGACACGGCAACTTTCTCTGTGATCGTCTTAACATGGAACCGTGCATTCTAGTGTTCTACACTTGCAGTGTTCGGTACTAATTTGAATAATTACAGAGTCGAAACGAGCACAGTGTGCTCGTGAGGGACCAGGCTTTGAGGTGCAATGTTTACGCTGAGTCTCTTCCCGGAAAGCTGTCAGAGTATTAGACGTACAATACATTTGTTTACATCAGTTTGTGTAGATAAATGAATGCATGAATAAATAAAGCATCTAATTTCTCACTGATGTACTGTATACAGTATATCTGTGGCCTCTGGTTGTGCAGCTGTTTCCAATGCAATCCTCTTACGTGTAGTACTCTCCCCCTCCAGGCTTATAGTGGTGTATATTACCATAATACCAAACAGGGTTCATCCATATAGACCAAACACACAGCAGTATCTGCCTGAAGCTTAATTGTTTGAATAAATAGTTTTTATTGAAAGATCTACCGTATGCACTCGCTCAACATGGAAAGATGTAACTGCTCTCTCTGTAAGTAAAATCTTTGTCAAACCCACACAATTGTTCAGATTTTTAAGTACCTTGAGGGGCGTCTGGAGCAAAGCCATGTTCACTACAGGAATGAAATAGGTTTGCAAGTACACACACACACACACACTCTCTCCGACATGGGCACAATAACATTGCTCACATAGGCCTAACCATGTACGTAGGCTATACTCATATAATAATAATAATAATAATAATATATGCCATTTAGCTGACGCTTTTATCCAAAGCGACTTACAGTCATGTGTGCATACATTCTACGTATGGGTGGTCCCGGGAATTGAACCCACTACCCTGGCGTTACAAGCGCCATGCTCTACCAACTGAGCCACAGAAGGACCACTGCAAGGGTGGGCTTCCTAAGCTTGTTACAGGACTTCAGTGAGAAGTTAAACTCCTGTTTTTGCTCCCCAGAATCAAGTGGCAGAGAAATGGAATCCAGTGTATGAGGAGTTGGTGTAATCCCCCATAATGCACCTACGTTGTTCCCTTTAATGGTTTTATGAGATTATTTCTCCTCAGAATAGCATCTTTCCATTTTCTGGTGCCGTTGTGTCATGTTTGTGAATGGGGTGCTTTGGGTTGAAGGCACACTGTGTATATGGACAGGAATTGGCTTATGGAGGATTTATTTATGGGATTTCACTTTTTTCCAACCCTGAATTTCATGCTCTTCTCCATGCTCTTTTTTTGCTTAATGTCGGAAGCTCACTTTGACGGAGTCTTTTGGGTTTGTCCCTAACTCGTTTAATTTCAGTTACACAAACGAGGTGAATGGGGAAAACATTGATACAATATGGTATTTTATTTTGGAGATTATTGCATGAAGGGTGTCGGCTCAGTCCAGCTCTCGTGCATTTTTCTCCGGCCTGTCTAGTTTTTTTTTTTCATTCCTTGAAAGCTACGTACAATATCGTACAAATACCAACAATATGTTGAGGTTTTTGTATCTCAATGCTGTCATTGCATCTTTTAGTGTCATGCCTAAATCCTCCTTTGGGCTTTGGCAAGTTATAAATTGGTAGTTTCACGGTCTGATCACCTCCTCCCTGCAGAAGACAGAGCCACATTTCATTCAAGCTGGCCAGGCAGTCTGTATCTCTCCCTTCCCGTCTTCTTTAATAGGACAATGGGCTGAGTGTTGGGTTACTGTCCTTGAGAGAGAATATATACTGTAGCCGTGTAGCGCGGCGAGTAAACCTCTAACCACTGAGTGTCCATGTCCTGTCTGTCCTTGCTCAAGCAGTAGTCATTGGAGCATAAATGTCTGGCATTTTCAGCAGCACAGAAATGATTCATTTGAATGATTCAAGTTAATGTCAATTTTTCATTTATTTCGCTTTTCCTGGCTGCATATTGTCTGTGGCTGTCATCAGAATGGCTATTTGGCTAACATCGATTCGGCAATGGCTGACGTTTCAACCATTTGCCTACCTGATGTACAGCAGGTCGGAAATTAAATTATTATTAAAAAAATAATAATAATAATGTTTACCGGCACCTGAGAAAATAACAGATTTGAGCACTCCACTGTGAGGTGAAGGTCTCTTTCTAGTCTCATAGAGATGTACCCTGGATCCTCATGTCACACAGGGATCGACTCTGGGATATTGGCCTAGTTGTTTTTACCTCATGTTTAGCCTGTATTTCTCCTGAATTCTATCTACGCCAGTACTGTTCTTCAAGGATTTTGTCTGTGCAGGGATTCAGTAGCTTGAAGCTACCATCCTTGCTTATCTCTGGAAGGCTCCCTATATCTGGTGGTTGAGGTATCCATTTCACTGATGACTGACATGACATTTCCTTTATAATGTCAAAGGCTTCTTTCTCCCGTGCAACAGCAGAAACATGGACTGGAGTAGGGAGGTACATTTTCATTTATTTTGATTTAACTAGGCAAGTCAGCGAAGAACAAATTCTTATTTACAGTGACGGCCTACCCATCATTGTATAAGAACAGGATGCATGAAAATGCAATTGACAAACCGATGAGAACGGAATGGCCTATCTCAGGGCTCTGAATATTTAGCACCCGCACACAAGCACAATTATGGCTTAATTTTTCCCTCGTTATGGGCTGCCTAATTCAACCCATATTTCCCTTCTGAGTCCTCACTCGTACACAAATTGACATCTGGCCTCCAACCCCTGGGCAGATAAATGAGATCAAACTCACTTGGCCCTGCATGATCCCATCTCCTCTCCAGCCTGAGGGGTGAAGCGCTCGCCCCACACCCCACCCTCTCTGTTCCCCTCCGTCTGTCACTGAGCAGGGAATTGGAGTCACAGCTTGTTTGCTGAGTAACAGTCTAACAAATATGCTGCTCAGGGGCATTAAAGCCTATGGAGAGAGGAGAGGGTTGCTTTTAGGCTCCCCATCTCAGCTAATGGGAGCGGGCGCAGCAGTGATAACTGCAGACAGGTGGGGCTTGGGAGGTGTCTGGATTCATCGGACACTAATGCAGAGGGGGCAGAGGAATGTCTTGTTTGGTTTACAGCATTGCTGGCAGGAGGCTTTGGGCTTTAGGCATTAACCACAGGTTTAAAGCAGGCAGGGTTTAACTAGCTCTAAATGCAGTTGGCCTGTTGATGCAACTTTAACACTTGCATCATTCTGAAATGGGATGCTGTGATAATCTTGTAGATTGGTTATTACTGACTATGATGCACTTTGTTTTCATACACATGGTTGTTATTGTTCTCATACCGTATGCACCTTATGCACCATTCATGTAACTATCTTTGTCAAGACAACCCATTAACTGTATTTTTTCCCCCATTGAAAAACCAAAGAAAATATGTCACAACAAAGCCCTGGTTAATTTGACATCTTTTTGTTGGAAGACTGTCAGCAGTTTGATTCCTCCTCGTTAGGCCTAGCCTTGTTCTCTGTGTGAATGTGTTCTGTCTGGCATGGAGGAAACCTCTCAGGAGACTGCCTTCCTCTGACTCCAAGTACAACGCACCTCCATTTGAATAAATGAACAATGGTGGGAGAGAAAAGCCACCACGACTGTTCATTAACTGCACTGCACCGCACCTTGCTGAACCGCATGGCTTGTGTGAGAGAGGGTGTCAACGCCAGCCAGCTGTAGCACATGCTAGAGACAGTAGGGATGGCTGAGCATCCCACATACAGTGTGAGCATTGTGTGAAGCTTGAGGTTGAGCTGTGGATGCAATATAATTATCTTCAAATGTGCTCACCCCCATTTGTCATCAGCTGCTGCTGTTTGTTTTCCCTTCATTTTCTCCAAACAGAATCTCTCTCCAATTAACAGTCCTTAGTGTCTGACCCAGAGAAGTATATCGAGCTTTAATCATCATTGTCAGTAGGAGAATGGAAGGAGGAGATTTAATGTTTCATTTAGTTAGTCCCAAACTCATAATTTGGCCTGCTGGCATGACTCTGCTGCTCCTCCCTGTTGACTCTATGATAACCTAGTAGGAGTGCTTTCTAGCCTTTAGTGCTGGGCGTTTCGTGTTTTTTGAGGTATGTTTGGTTTCCGATTGGTTATTGAAAAAATAATCACAGCTTTCAATTTTGGTTTAGATTTATTTATTTTTTGACACCAAATGCACTATGCATTGTGGGTTGAATGCTATGACAACACATCAAGTCCCGTGATGTTAGTGACTGCCCATTACTGCTTATCACTTATTAACTATCATTAATTCACTTTACTTGAATAAAATATTTTATTTGATGACTTTATTTCATTCCAAGTCATCTCATCTCTATAGAGCTGCTGCTTATGCTGTCTGACAAATTCAACATTTTAGTAGTTCTTCAAAGTAAGTAAGGCATAGTTTATGACTGCTGAATTGCAACTATCAATCACTTAGAACATATGTCAAACTCATTCCAAGGAGGGCCTTGTGTCTGCGGGTTTTCGCTCAAACCTTGTACTTGATTGATGAATTAAGGTCAATAATTAGTAAGGAACTCCCTTCATCTGGTTGTCTAGGTCTTAAAAAAACGAAACGCCGCAGACATTCGGCTCTCCATGGAATGAGTTTGACACCCCTGACTTAGATAATGTATTTTCAGCCTCGCGAAGCAACTGCTTTCTATCCCTCTCGATCGCATGTCTCTCTTCTTTGTCTCCATGTCTGCTTCACACAGACCGGACAAGTTTTAAGCGGTCACGCAATTGATTTATGGTCATTGTACCACGTTTTCTGCGCTAAACTATGTCGAATATGGGCCTGTTGGAAACTAAACTCCCTACTACGTGCCACAGTTCAGTCTTGATCTGATTTATCTCTACAGAAACTGCACATCGAGCTCACATAATAGAAATAGACATTTTAAGATGGAATTCAAATAAATGAACTGACCTCAGTCAATGTTTGTTAAAACTGAGAGAAAAAAATACTTTTTTCCCAACTCTGGATGTAACATTAATAGATTCAGAGAATTAGTTTGAGGAGAATTTTCTCTGCAATCAGACACCGCAATACCCTGAAAACTCTGGGGTAATTTACTATGAGGTTAATCTGGAATTCCATTGATTAGTATTTAGCAAGAAATATTCTCACGCTACCTTACTCTTGCAGCTCTATCATGCCAAAGGCTGCAAACTGCAGTGGCAGACGGCCTGCGACTGACATAAAAACCCAATAACAGCCACCTCGGCTCACAGTGAGTCTATTTACGGGTTTGCTTCCGTCTTCCAGCTCAAGCTATTGAACTATCCTTACCTGTTATCCTCAATCCTTAGCTGAAGGTTCCCGTCTAGGATTTACCCAGCAATAATGAAATGCTGTCAGGCAGAAAAGAAGTGTGAGAGAAAGGGAAATCGATGCAGGTGGTTGGGGAGTGAGATAATACCCCGCTCTATTATACACTGTGTCAAAGTCCCACTTCCACCTGGGTTGAGATCAGAACGGTGGCTCTGTTTATTTACAAGGTATTGTGATGCAGGGATATTGTGGCGCTTCATCCCTGCTCCCGTTCTGTATAATGGAATTGAGAGCAAGTCAAACCGTCTAAGTCAAACCGTCAGCAGATACGTTTTTTTTAACCTTTATTTAACTAGGCAAGTCAGTTGAGAGCAAATTATTATTGATAATGACGGCTTACCGGGGAACAGTGGGTGAACTGCCTTGTTCAGGGGCAGAACGACAGATGTTTAACTTATCAGCTCGGAGATTCTATCCAGCAACCTTTCGGTTACTGGCCCAATGCTCTAACCACTCGGCTACCTGCTGCCCCGATGCCTTAAATTGCATTCAATCCCCCCAATCAAATCTGATTGAGAGGTTATGAATAACTCAAAGCATTCCTCTCCAATTACACACACAGGGCTAGTATTTTCTTTGAATAGGTCAAATTGAGGAACGATTTAGATAGAAGCTATATTCCTTCTAGATTGGATCTGGAGATTATTTTACGGAGTCATCTGTATACCCAACATATAAAAGCCAACAACATTGATTTGCTTTGCTTAAGAATCTCCCACTCACCTTCTCAAGACCGTCTACAGCCGACTCTTCTTCTCATGCTGTTTGCCTGCCGTAGTTGCTGAAATGTACGCCACCTCTCTGTATCAGAGAAATTAACTCGTCGCTTTGTTGTCTCCTTCCTCCACTCAGAAAGATGAGCAACAGGGAAGGTCAGTATAGAGTGTTGGAGAAGAAGACGGAATTCTCCAGAGTTGCCTCCTTTTCCCTTGAGCCCCCTATTCCCTTTCTGTGGGACTCCCTGTCTCCCAACATGTGTCCTGTTCCAAAGCAGAGCACGAGGAAGAGCATTCAAACTCATCGTATTGCTTGGTATTCCCAGCACAGAGATTATGGATGTGGGGGATGCAACTTCACACAGTGCTCTCGATTAAACACTCTCATTAGACTTAATTGAATATTGCTAACAAAACTGCGGGATAATGTTTCCACTTCTCAAACAAGAGGTCCTCTCCCTGTGCTTTTTTATGTTTCTCATTGTAATCCGTATTAGATAGATAATGTGTGTAACACAGCAAGCCAGATGGATAAATGTGTGTTTTTTTGTAAATGTGTGTTATGTAACTATGTTTGGGATCATGCTTTGCGCCTTTCTCCAAATCCGCTTGCATAGTCATTTCATGATTAATTGTCAATTCCATAGACACTATTCAATCAAGTAATTCCCATACCACGTCATGTTTAGCTGCTGCATAGCCATGTCTATGTAGACCTGTATGTGAAGTCTGCCGGGGCATGAATAGAATAATATTTTCTTTTAATAGCTCTCTTTGGATTTACTTTTTATGGCATGTTTCGCCTAAAGGTATCATCTAAAATGTGCTCGTTAATATATTATTCCTGGAGTTCTTTGAAATATGCATGCCGTAATGGAGAGGTAGCATGCCAAGCAGGCCTTGGAAAAACAAACAACCAACCACAGAGAAGAGGACAGAGGCTTTCACCGTGCAATTAAGGAGGCAGTAAGACTGAAAGGACACTTGATTTGAGCTGATTGAATGGGCTACATCAGGCTCCATGAAAAGGAGAGGTAAACTGATACCCACTCTCTGGATCTGTAATGGCTGGCTCAAATTGACCATGCTTATCCTGCAAGTAACAATTAGCCTACCTCATCTGTGAACATATTTATGGTCTTGTGTGTTTTCTTAGATTATTCTATTCTTACGAGGAGAATATGAACTGAAACAAACATAATCACCCCTAATCCAAGAGAGGAGGTGGGAGAAACAATCAACTGATTAAGGGTGAACACTTTGCAATTAAGATGTTAGAAATCACTGTTGGGATTTGCTGCTTCGTAGGTTTTCATCCGCAGATGCACCTGATTTTTTTTTACTCCAATGCCACAGCTTGGAAGTCTTGGTGTAATAAAACAATATATTCTCTATTTTAAAGCTGCAATATGTAACTTATTCCAATTTTAGCAACTAGGAAATGGCGGAGCAATTTCTGCATAGTGCACCTTTTAATAATTAAGACTTTCTTTAATTAGCTTTGTGGTTGCAATCCTGCAACTAGACTGTGACATGACATATCACTTAGAGCCCAGAGCCTTTACGCATACCTGAATTATGCATTCATTGGAGTCACGGGTTGAATATGCACAAGTCTGTTTCGAAGTCTATCCAATTGCCTGTACTGTGTATATCAACCTGCAAGTTTCTGCACCTTTTGTAATTTGTTTTGTATTTAAAGTCATGATGAATGGCTTTCCCAAATTAATTATTGTCGGGAACTCTGGCCCTAGGCAACAGCAGTGACTAGGGTCTGTGATGAATGACGGACTCTCTTGGTAACTTCGAAAAGGAAAAAAAATGTCATTCAGGGGCAGAGCCTCAGACAGACAACTCTCCCAACAAATCACGAGGCGTGCTGGAACGTTGCGATCCGATACCAAAGTTTGCCGGTATAAAGCAGTGATTTTAGTGAAGGTAGTTGATGCAAACTAGCCACTTGTGAAAGCTTGTGTAAGCCGGAACATTGATACATTGAGGGGGGCAGCCTGTCTGTCTATGGAGAAGTCTAATGAATAGGTAATAGGACTATTATTCATACATGGCATGAGAAAGGTGAAGACAAGCCACATAGTTCACTCTCATTATCACTGTGTAGAGGAGGAGAGTAATTACTGCCGTCTTCACAGACTTTGAATTAACCCAAGCTTTCACAACTGTCATAACACAGTCACTTCGATTATAAATACATTGGATCATTTCACCATGACATTTATTTTTATGTTCATCAGTACTTTTCCATGCGTAATGTAATTGATCGAATCATGTCATGATATTAGTATAATACAGGAAGGCACAATTTATAGTCCAATATTAACAAGGGGGGATTGGGGGGAAATTATTTTCAATTTTGCAATATTTAGCAATAATTGTAAAAGTCTTATAGCAGCAGTTGTGATGTATGGGTGTGCTAAGATGGGGAGAATGGAGAGCAGGTGGGCAGATCAGTTCAAGTGTTCAGCAGTCTGATGGCTTGTTGATACCAACAGGCTCAGAGACAGTTTCTACCAGACCTCATGTTCTGACACCATCTTCCTGACGGTAAGGGAATGAACAGCTCGTGGCTGGGGGGTGTGTGTGTGGGGTTTTTGATCATGTCGCGGGCCTTTCCTCTGCCATTGTTTCTAGTAGATGTCCTGGATGGGTGGGAGTACATCCCATTTATCAAATCAAATCAAATCAAATTTATTTATATAGCCCTTCGTACATCAGCTGATATCTCAAAGTGCTGTACAGAAACCCAGCCTAAAACCCCAAACAGCAAACAATGCAGGTGTAAAAGCACGGTGGCTAGGAAAACTCCCTAGAAAGGCCAAAACCTAGGAAGAAACCTAGAGAGGAACCGGGCTATGTGGGGTGGCCAGTCCTCTTCTGGCTGTGCCGGGTAGAGATTATAACAGAACATGACCAAGATGTTCAAATGTTCATAAATGACCAGCATGGTCGAATAATAATAAGGCAGAACAGTTGAAACTGGAGCAGCAGCACAGTCAGGTGGACTGGGGACAGCAAGGAGCCTTCATGTCAGGTAGTCCTGGGGCACGGTCCTAGGGCTCAGGTCAGTTGAAACTGGAGCAGGAGCATGGCCAGGTGGACTGGGGACAGCAAGGAGTCCTCATGTCAGGTAGTCCTGGGACATGGTCCTAGGGCTCAGGTCCTCCGAGAGAGAGAAAGAAAGAGAGAAGGAGAGAATTAGAGAACGCACACTTAGATTCACACAGGACACCGAATAGGACAGGAGAAGTACTCCAGATATAACAAACTGACCCTAGCCCCCGACACATAAACTACTGCAGCATAAATACTGGAGGCTGAGACAGGAGGGGTCAGGAGATTTTGTGGCCCCATCCGAGGACACCCCCGGACAGGGCCAAACAGGAAGGATATAACCCCACCCACTTTGCCAAAGCACATCCCCCACACCACTAGAGGGATATCTTCAACCACCAACTTACCATCCTGAGACAAGGCCGAGTATAGCCCACAAAGATCTCCGCCACGGTACAACCCAAGGGGGGCAACCCAGACAGGCCGACCACAACAGTGAATCAACCCACCCAGGTGACGCACCCCCCAGGGACGGCACGAGAGCCCCAGCAAGCCCCAGCAAGCCAGTGACTCAGCCCCGTAACAGGGTTAGAGGCAGAGAATCCCAGTGGAAAGAGGGGAACCGGCCAGGCAGAGACAGCAAGGGCGGTTCTTCCCACTCCTGGGCCAGACTACACTCAATCATATGACCCACTGAAGAGATGAGTCTTCAGTAAAGACTTAAAGGTTGAGACCGAGTTTGCGTCTCTGACATGGGTAGGCAGACCGTTCCATAAAAATGGAGCTCTATAGGAGAAAGCCCTGCCTCCAGCTGTTTGCTTAGAAATTCTAGGGACAATTAGGAGGCCTGCGTCTTGTGACCGTAGCGTACGTGTAGGTATGTACGGCAGGACCAAATCAGAGAGGTAGGTAGGAGCAAGCCCATGTAATGCTTTGTAGGTTAGCAGTAAAACCTTGAAATCAGCCCTTGCTTTGACAGGAAGCCAGTGTAGAGAGGCTAGCACTGGAGTAATATGATCAAATTTTTTGGTTCTAGTCAGGATTCTAGCAGCCGTATTTAGCACTAACTGAAGTTTATTTAGTGCTTTATCCGGGTAGCCGGAAAATAGAGCATTGCAGTAGTCTAACCTAGAAGTGACAAAAGCATGGATTAATTTTTCTGCATCATTTTTGGACAGAAAGTTTCTGATTTTTGCAATGTTACGTAGATGGAAAAAAAGCTGTCCTCGAAATGGTCTTGATATGTTCTTCAAAAGAGAGATCATATTGATTTATATTGTGTTATATTGACTACTATTGGGTTTTCCTGATATCTCTCTTGCTCAAGTAGCGGTGCCATTTGTAAAACATAAATACATTAAAAAGTGTTATACACGTAGAACTGTGTAAAACCAAGTGACGGAAGAAGTTTATACAGCCGTTTTTATTTTACTGGGCAGAGGTCTTTATAGAGCCACTGAAGTATGTCGTTACTGTGAACCAGGGAGAGGAGGAGGATGATGAGGAGAGGAGGAGTGTCCCGTGGGAGGCTGTAAGTGTTTACAGGATTTCTCAGTGATGTGGAGAGCTCCCCTGCCTCGTCCATGCCCCCTCTAATCAGACAGGCAGATACCCACCGCTAGCTGGGGAGAGCTTCCTTACAGCCTGATTTAATGAACCTGTTTACTCCTCATCAGCAGACTGCAGGAGGCTACACACTCCACATGGGCCACACGTCTGAAGATCACAGAGGGAGTGCGAGAGAGAGACTCGTGGAAAGGGAGAATGCAGCTAAACTCTGCAGTTTCCTCAGCAACACACTGTGAAATGTATAGTAGTGCCTGTCTCCAAAGGTCTCTATCTATCTGTATGGATAACCTCTCCACCCCACTCCCCTCTGTATCTGCTACCCACAGTGGGACTATTGATCAAAGCAGCCTCTCTGTGGATGAGATTATCGCTCCTTTCCGTGAAAAGGGCATCTGCTTGCATGATTGCTGATTTTTAAAGGCCCGTGTGGTGTGTGGAGTTTTCTTTGTGTGCCTTCCATTTTGCCACACTTAGGCTTATCACGGTTAGATTTTGGATTTCCACGGGCGGTATGAAGCAGACACTGCACAAGTGGAATAGGAATGTTGACTTAAGAGAAAAGGGCAGCACTCTACTCCAAAAATCTGTTTAATATCTCAATGGAATTGGAAGACACCATCCGAATTATCATGCTGTATTTTACAGTGCACAGAACATAAGTGCTTTTCACTTATTATGACAAGCATATTTCTATAGGGAGAAGACACATGGGACCCTACGGGCATTTTTTTTTCTGCCACCCTGGTAATGTTAGAAGACGCGTTGAGAGGTTTAATTTAGTATTCTGTCTTGCATGCGATGTCTCACAATAGATTCATTAATAACTGTAGAGATAGGGATCCCGGCTAAGTTATTCCATCCTTTTTCCTTCCTTCTTAGTGTTGTTGCTGAGTTCCCCCAGCCCTGAGCTAAACAGGGAACCCACACAGAGCCCAAGGCCTCATCACGACCATTTGTTCATGTACAATTAGCTTTTCGGCAGACTGGAGGTTGCTTCTAAAAGTGTAAAGTCATTTAGAATTAAATTGAAGAAGAAAAAAAACAGAATAATTGCTGCGGAGCGGAAGTGAAAAGAAAAAGCACTGACATATGTACAGTACCGGTCAAAAGTTTGGACACCAACTCATTCAAGGGTTTTTCTTTATTTGTACTATTTTCTACATTGTAGAATTATAGTGAAGACATAAAAACTATGAAATAACACATGGGATCATGTAGTAAACAAAAAAAGTGTTAAACATCTCTAAATATATTTGAGATATATTAGATTCTTCAAAGTAGCCATCCTTTGCCTTGACAGCTTTGCACACTCTTGGCATTTTCTCAACCAGCTTCACCTGGAATGCTTTTCCAACATTCTTGAAGGAGTTCCCTCATATGCTGAGCACTTGTTGACAGCTTCTCCTTCACTCTGGGGTCCAACTCATCCCAAACCATCTCAATTGGGTTGAGGTTGGGTGATTGTGGAGGTCAGGTCATCTGATGCAGCACTCCATCACTCTCCTTAATCAAATAGCCCTTACACAGCCTGGAGGTGTGTTGGGTCATTATCCTGTTGAAAATCAAATGATAGTCCCACTAAGCGCAAAACAGATGGCATGACGTATTGCTGCAGAATGCTGTGGTAGCCATGCTGATTAATTGAGCCTTGAATTCTAAATAAATCACAGACAGTGTCACCAGCAAAGCCCCCCCACACCATCACACCTCCTTCTCCAAGCTTCATGGTGGGAACCACACATGCAGAGATCATCCGTTCACCTGCTCTGCGACTCACAAAGACATGGCCGCCAGGAAACCTAAAATCTCAAACTTGGACTCATCAAACCAAAGGACAGATTTCCACCGGTCTAATGTCCATTGCTTGTGTTTCTTGTCCCAAGCAAGTCTCTTCTTATTGGTTTCCTTTAGTAGTGGTTTCTTTGCAGCAATTCGACCATGAAGGCCTAATTCACACAGTCTCCTCTGAACCAGCTAATGTTGAGATGTGTCTGTTACTTGAACTCTATGAAGCATTTATTTGGGCTGGTAAACTCTAATAAATGTATTCTCTGCAGCAGAGGTAACCCTGGGTCTTATGAGAGCTAGTTTCATCGTAGAGCTTGATGATTTTTGCGACTGCACTTGAAGAAACGTTCAAAGTTCTTGAAATGTTACTCATTGACTGACCTTCATGTCTTAAAGTAATGATTGACTGTCGTTTCTCTACGCATATTTCAGCTGTTCTTGCCATAATATGGACTTGTTCTTGGTCTTTTACCAAATAGGGCTATCTTCTGTATACCACCCCCACTGTGTAACAACACAACCGATTGGCTCAAACGCATTAAGAAGGAAAGAAATTCTACAAATGTACTATTAACAAGGCACACCTGTTAATTGAAATGCATTCCAGGTGACTACTTCATGAATCTGGTTGAGGGCATACCAAATGTGCAAAGCTGTTATCAAATCTATATTTATATTTGCTTCACACTTCAGTATGTGTTATTTCATAGTTTTGATATCTTCACTATTATTCTACAATGTAAAAAATACAGAAAAACCCTTGAATGAGTAGGTGTGTCCAAACTTTTGACTGATACTGAAAAGAAAACAGTATTCATCTGTTTTTACTATTCGCCATCTTTTCTCTCTCTCTGGCCATAGGGCCTACCAGTGTCACACTGTGAACTGACGTGTGATTGGACAGTACAATGCAGGAGATGTGATGAATATGATGAACAAACCTACTAATCCAGTGGCCTTGTGGTTAGTTTGTGTCCGCCCTGAGATTGGAAGTTTGGGAGTTAGATCCCCGGCTGAGTCATACCACATACTGTAAAAATGGCACCCGATCCATCTCTGCTTGGCACTCAGCATTAATGCGATATATTGGAGGTAAGGCCCTGCGATAGACTAGCATCCTGTCCAGGGGGTGTACTTGCACATCAAGCTGACTCACTCTACAGAAACAGGAGATAGGCTCCTGCTCCCATCAGCCGTTCCGGCTCCACAAGCAAAATCAACCTAACATTTTTTTTACTGCACAGTCAAGGGTTGCTATAGCTTCTGTTTCTATACTGTTGGCTTCTGTTCTCTATTTTACACCTCTGCGAAAGTCACTGTAGGCCTCAGACGGTTCCATTTGTCTCTGGTTTTCTTTGGTTCTACTGGAGGAATGGCTCCCAGTGAATAATAACATAATTTCTCTCATTATATTTTCAGATTTGTTCCTCACAACCCAAGTTGGCAATGGTCTGGGCTTCGAGACGTGGATTAATAAGGTACGACACAATCACATTTCGGTGTACAATGACAATCTACAGTCAGTGAAAACATGGGTAGAGTTTAGTTGGGGAAGCAGGAAGCCTAGTGGTTAAGAGCATTGGGCCAGTAACCAAAAGGTGGTTCGAATCTCCAAGCAGACGAGGTGAAAAATCTGCCGACGTGCCCTTGAGCAAGGCACATAATCCAAATTGCTGCTGTAAATTGCTTGGATATTGTTTGGATAAGAGTGTCTGCTAAATGACAAACATGTAAATGTAGTTGTTTCTCTCACAGCACAGTCATTTCAGAGAGACTTTCTTTTTGGTAGATTTTATTCAGCGCTTCCACTGATGTGGTAGTTTGCATTCTGCAAGTGCATTGGTACAGTCAGTTCAGGTTTTTTAGGGTATTTAAAATTCAGGATGCAGAGGCTCACGAAGCACAGGCAGGGCACCCGCCTTTTGTGAAGAAGAAGAAGAAGAGAGGAGGAGGGAAGGGTTGAGGTTGCAGGGATATGGAAAATGTGACTGAGGGATAGGAAGGAGGGCAAAATGGATGAAAACAGTGGGATAGGGGAGAAAGAGTTTCTTTGGTGCAGTATTGCAGATGGACCCTGTTCACCTACTGCTGAGTTTGACCTCTCCAGTGCTGCAACTGGTCTGTCTTTGAGCTAGAGGGAACCTTTCTGACAGTGCTTTAATAATCTATTTTTATGGAGGTAATCTCCCCTGTGTTGCCCGGGCCGTGCTGCTTTACCTCAGCCTGTAGGGACACTGCACAGTGCATCAGCCAAAGACAGACAGTCCAGCAGGGGATAATTGGGTTGGGTGATTAAAAGCAGAGGTGTGTTCACCAAATCCTTCATCCAGCCGGTTTACCCGTTCCTGTTGGTGGTGTTCTTTTTGTTTCTAGAACGTATTTTGGGAGGACGAGGGGTTTGCTTTTGGCGTTGATGGTGGAATGCACCAGTGATTGGTGGCAGAGTTATTGAAGTGTGTCCATGAGTTAATTCACAGACGCAACACACACACACACACACACACACACACACACACACACACACACACACACACACACACACACACACACACACACACACACACACACACACACACACACACACACACACACACACACACACACACACACACACACACACACGAGACTCATTTCCTGGTTTCCTGGGTAAGACCCCAGTGATTCCTGGCTGCTGCCTTTACTGGGCTGTCTTTCGTTTAACAGCTGCAGGTAACAGGCCAGTGCTTTCGCCCATTTCAACACTTCATTTTAATGACTTTCTTTCTGAAGACTCCCCGGGCACCCTTCTGCTCTTCTCTCTGATTACGCAAGAACAGCCTTTTGTTTGTGGAGAATGGAAAGGCAGAGGGGATGCTTTTCATTGGCTAATACCAAGCCATGGGCAACCCCTTTACTTTAATACCTGATATGATCTGTCAATTCACCAGCTGAAGGAGCCGTTCCTGCTAAACAATCATGCAGGGAATGCATTAGCTGTTTGATACGTTTTCTCAGTAGTCGCAGTAAAGTGGATTCGAAAAGCGCGTCGTTGCATGAGAGACACGCCAAATGCACAGTGTGTAAACGTGAACCTGCTGCCGTAGTCTGGATCTTCAATCAGCGCTTCTCACTCAATCAGAAAGGCGACACGACAGATTTAATCAGGAACGGCTCCCGTGCCTCAAATGCTCAATCAGTAGGCCACCACCAGTCAATCACAAAGACTTAGATCAGCCCCTACTATACTCTAGAGATGGTTAACACCGACTGCATCATATGATTTTATTTTTTTGGGGGGGGGTTTGTTGGTATTTTACTCCCTTTTTCTCCCCAATTACGATCTTGTCTCATCGCTGCAACTCCCCAACGGGCTCGGGAAGTGAAGGTCGAGTCACCCGTCCTCCGAAACATGACCTGCCAAACCCAGAAGCCTGCCGCACCAATGTGTTGGAGGAAACACCGTTCAACTGACAACTGAGGTCAGCCTGCAGGTGCCCGGCCCGCCACAAGGAGTCGCTAGAGCGTGATGAGCCAAGTTAAGCCCCTCCGGCCAAACCCTCCCCTAACCTGGACGACGCCAGGCCATTTGTGTCCCTATGGCACTCCCGATCACGGCCGGTTGCGACACAGCCCGGCAACAAACCCAGGTCTATAGTGACGCCTCTAGCACTGCGATGCAGTGCCTTAGACCACTGCGCCACTCGGGATGCCCCCACAACTCAATCTTCTTGTTTTTAAAGCACGCCCGCAATCCACGAGTCAGTCACACACACACACATACGCACATGGACACACTCAATCAAAACGCACTCAGTCGGAGCATCTCCGTGTGTTCCGAACAGATTTAACCATAACCGTTCTCCAAACACACCATCATCGGTGCTCCATGAGTCAACCCCAGACTCAATCAGATGATCACCGTGTAACATAACACAGACCCAAATCAGCAGAGCCACACTGCGGAGCGGTGCGTCCTGCCATGCCGTAGCTGCTCGGTCGGTAGGTAGGTAATGACTGACGGAGAGAGAGAGATGCGTGATGGATGGGCAGGCGGGAGACACTCACATGCTCGCTCAGTCTGAAAAGCTGCCTACTTTTTGTCTGAATGCCAGGTAATAAATAAGCACAAGCAGAAAGGAAAATTAGTGAAAAAATGTGATGTTTTTTTTAGTTTTTACTCTCTTCTCTCTGAAAATATTCCCAGATGCCATAAATCAGTAATGGGTTGCTCGGTAGGACTCCTCTTTCCTACCGGGCCGGGTTCTCATCTGCTGCTCCAGAAGGGAGAAGGAGATAAGGAGAGCGGAAGAGTTTTACAGCCCCCCCCAATATCTCCCCCTTTTCTGTTTTTGTACCAAATACACGATTCATTATGCCACATCGTGTAGAGTCACGGAGCAGGGAGGGAAGTCCTGCTGCGTTCACATTATGGTATCAAAACTAAAGCAACTCCTGTTTGAGAAAAAGTATTTGACGTTATCTTTTCGGGACCTCACATTCTAAGGGGCCATATGTTTGGTTTGCAAGAAGCCAGAAGAACCTACGACTGTGCCGTGTGTATCCCAGCCTGCTAGTGTGTTTCTATATGTAGCTCGCTGCATGCTTTTTTGGGTGCAGCGTGTTCCCTCTGGCTGGAGTGTAAAGGCCAGAGGGTCTTCTACATGGTAACAGGAGTGTTCCTGCTCTCTTGGGGCCTTGTGTCAGGGTCCGCTGAGAGCTCTGTGTTAATGAATGCCACTATGTGGGTCACTGGACACCAGTCCCCCAAGAGCCCAGAGTCTAGAGAGGACACACACACACACGCTGATACTCCTGCCATATTCATATACAGTAAAGAGAAACCTTTTGTAATGAGAGACTATTCCAGCTTGAATCTCAAAGCACAGCTACGTTATTTGCTTTGCTACTGTTCCACTGTCACCCCTGTGTCCCCTGTCACCCGAGTCCCGTCACCTACTCTGCCTGCTCACACAATTAAAGCAGCCCCTTACTAATGGATGGTGAAAGTACCATGCCATTTGACCTTTCACTCTGTCCATCATTCAGTTTTTAAATGTACAGTAGCCAACTGTATCTACGTTTTAATTTGAACGTTCCTTTTTTTTCAGGATGGGAACTTCACCAAAACCCAGGCCGGAAGTATACCAGAAAATGTCAAGAAAGTTGGCCAGTCTTCTTTTGTCGACTTTAGTGAGTTCTCTTTCCGTGTTTTCTCATTCGGTCTTTCAAACTCCCAGTTCCATCATTGCTCTTTCGCAGTATCAGGAATTGTTGGTGTCTGTCTTCAAAGGCCCCTAAACGTAACTGTCTGTGCTCCTTCGGGATGACATTTTCAAACATCTCTGATCTAATAGGATTTCCCAGACAGAGAGAGCACAGAGTTTCCCAACATCCTATCTTGTTAGAATGTCTCAGCTTTACTCATTGTTCAGAAGTTTGTTGGCTTGGGCGTTGAAGTAAAAATTCAGTCCCAGTAGATGAGTCGTAATCTTAAAGTTGAAGTAGGTCCAAAATCAGATTGGATTTCTAGATGGGACACAGGGTTCTAATCAATTCCATATCATAAAGCCTCATATCCACTCTAAGTAAACCATTTGTTACATTTTGACTGGATGAAACACACAAACAAACAAATACATACATACACATCATTGCCAAGATCAATATTTTAACAGTCAGGAGTGTCATAAAATAGAGTACAAATTTCCTCATCCCAAAAATCAAATGTTTCTTGAGCCCAGGGAAATACCAAGGGAAATTACCTATGTGGTTTTCTGTGTCTATTTAATTCCCGATTTCTGACGGACTTGGCCTTTTTGTTCAAATGTCAAGCTTATCTGAGCAAACTTTTTCTTCTTTAATCATCTTTTCACTTTATCACTATGGAAATGTCACTTCAAGCTGTTACCATGGTTAGGGAAGGTTAAGAGGAGGATGCTCAAAGACTTTCCTTAAAGATTCAGAGGGGTATATCTTGTCAACGCTGTTAAACTTTCAGGCTCTGGAGGTTAATCAGGACCGACGGGAATCGGAGGAACGCGTCAATGCTTTTGCCCCCGTTTGTTTTATGTGACGCGTCACTGTTTTGATCAGCTGTGCACATGTGTAGGTGATGCCGTTTAAATGGAATGGATGACGAATGAATGAAGACGGACTGACCATTCATAGTATGAAACTCAATGAGTGTTGAATGTTTGGCTCTGATTTTGGAGCTCCCAATTACTCCGTGTTGCCTCTCTCGTTGCCTTCTATTAACCCCTCGGAATTCATTATATTTTCCATATTTTTCTGCGCTTGCTTTCTCTTGGCCCTTGTCACTGCATCATGCCAGGCAGGCAGGAGAACCGGGGCATAAGCCAGCACACGCCTGTAACACCTGCAACGGGTTTAAAGAGCTTAATTGCACTGATCTTCAAAGCACGTTATCCTTGATTTCACTTTTGTTCCCGGAGTCGACAGAGCTTTTGGTGCCGATTTTGAATATCAGCATCTAATTAAAAGACAAATATTGGATTCAGAGCACCTGTTCTGTGGAGATGGGGGGGGGATATGACCTCCGGGAGAGGAATGAACGAGAAGGAGACTGGGCGCTTCAAAGACTAAAATTATTTCAATGTGCGAGAAAAAGAAAGGAAAAAGCAGCACAGAAAAGCTGGATGTGTGCAGATAGAACACAGACAGGGGGAGATGGAGCTGGGAGAGGGGGGGGAATGGAGATGGAGCTGGGAGAGGGGGGGGGGAATGGAGATGGAGCTGGGAGAGGGAGGAATAGAGATGGAGCTGGGAGAGGGAGGAATAGAGATGGAGCTGGGAGAGGGAGGAATTGAGCTGGGAGAGGGAGGAATATGGAGATGGAGCTGGGAGAGGGAGGAATAGAGATGAAGCTGGGAGAGGGAGGAATAGAGATGGAGCTGGGAGAGGGAGGAATTGAGCTGGGAGAGGGAGGAATAGAGATGGAGCTGGGAGAGGGAGGAATAGAGATGGAGCTGGGAGAGGGAGGAATTGAGCTGGGAGAGGGAGGAATATGGAGATGGAGCTGGGAGAGGGAGGAATAGAGATGAAGCTGGGAGAGGGAGGAATAGAGATGAAGCTGGGAGAGGGAGGAATAGAGATGGAGCTGGGAGAGGGAGGAATAGAGATGGAGCTGGGAGAGGGAGGAATTGAGCTGGGAGAGGGAGGAATAGAGATGGAGCTGGGAGAGGGAGGAATAGAGATGGAGCTGGGAGAGGGAGGAATAGAGATGGAGGAATAGAGATGGAGCTGGGAGAGGGAGGAATGGGGAGATGGAGGGGGGAAATGGAGATGGAGCTGGGAGATGGAGGAATAGAGATGGAGCTGGGAGATGGAGGAATAGAGATGGAGCTGGGAGAGGGAGGAATGGGGAGATGGAGGGGGGGAAATGGAGATGGGAGAGGGAGGAATAGAGATGGAGCTGGGTGAGGGAGGAATAGAGATGGAGCTGGGAGAGGGAGGAATAGAGATGGAGCTGGGAGAGGGAGGAATAGAGATGGAGCTGGGAGAGGGAGGAATAGAGATGGAGCTGGGAGAGGGAGGAATAGAGATGGAGCTGGGAGAGGGAGGAATAGAGATGGAGCTGGGAGAGGGAGGAATAGGGAGATGGAGCTGTGAGAGGGAGGAATAGAGATGGAGCTAGGAGAGGGGGAATAGGGAGAGGGAGGAATAGGGAGATGGAGCTGGGAGAGGGAGGAATAGAGATGGAGCTGGGAGAGGGAGGAATAGAGATGGAGCTGGGAGAGGGAGGAATAGAGATGGAGCTGGGAGAGGGAGGAATAGGGAGATGGAGCTGGGAGAGGGAGGAATAGAGATGGAGCTAGGAGAGGGTGGGAATAGGGAGATGGAGAGGGAGGAATAGGGAGATGGAGCTGGGAGGAATAGGGAGATGGAGCTGGGAGAGGGAGGAATAGGGAGATGGAGCTGGGAGAGGGAGGAATAGAGATGGAGCTGGGAGAGGGAGGAATAGAGATGGAGCTGGGAGAGGGAGGAATAGGGAGATGAAGCTGGGAGAGGGAGGAATAGGGAGATGGAGCTGGGAGAGGGAGGAATAGAGATGGAGCTGGGAGAGGGGGAATAGGGAGATGGAGAGCGAGGAATAGGGAGATGGAGCTGGGAGATGGAGAGGGAGGAATAGGGAGATGGAGAGGGAGGAATAGGGAGATGGAGAGGGAGGAATAGGGAGATGGAGCTGGGAGAGGGAGGAATAGGGAGATGGAGCTGGGAGAGGGAGGAATGGAGCTGGGAGAGGGAGGAATAGAGATGGAGCTGGGAGAGGGAGGAATAGGGAGATGGAGCTGGGAGAGGGAGGAATAGGGAGATGGAGCTGGGAGAGGGGGGAATAGGGAGATGGAGAGGGAGGAATAGGGAGATGGAGAGGGAGGAATAGGGAGATGGAGCTGGGAGAGGGAGGAATAGGGAGATGGAGCTGGGGGAGGGAGGAATGGAGCTGGGAGAGGGAGGAATAGAGATGGAGCTGGGAGAGGGAGGAATAGGGAGATGGAGCTGGGAGAGGGAGGAATAGGGAGATGGAGCTGGGAGAGGGAGGAATAGAGATGGAGCTGGGAGAGGGAGGAATAGGGAGATGGAGAGGGAGGAATAGGGAGATGGAGGAATAGAGAGAGGGAGGAATAGAGAGAGGGAGCTGGGAGAGGAAGGAATAGGGAGATGGAGCTGGGAGAGGGAGGAATAGGGAGATGGAGCTGGGAGAGGGAGGAATAGAGGGAGATGGAGGAATAGAGAGATGGAGCTGGGAGAGGGAGGAATAGAGAGAGGCAGATGGAGCTGAGAGAGAGGGAGATAGGAAAGCGAAGAGCGTGACGCGTCTGCTTGATATCGGAGTGGGAGTTATTCTGATCACACTCCAAGCTTTCAATTTCCACATACACCTCAGAGATAGATGGCGGATACAGGAGAGACCTTCCTCCTAAACCTCTTCTCCAACACACACCATCTCTATCGCCTTATTCACTACATCAACAATTCATCCATAAAATGAATCTAGACGCTTTCAAATGGTGATAATGTAATGATGGGCTGTTTCCATTGTACATTCATTGTGATTTTTCAGTGTTACCAACTAAGGTTAGCCTTTCTTCCAAAGACTCTTTAGTCAGGCGTGTCAAACTCATTCCATGGAGGGCCTACAGATTTTAGTTGTTTTTTTCTCCTTTCAGTTAAGACCTAGACAACCAGGTGAAGGGAGTTCCTTACTAATGATTGACCTTAATTCAGCAATCAAGTAGAAGGTTTAAGGGAAAACCCGCAGACGCTCTGTCCTCCGTGGAATGAGTTTGACACACGCATTAGAATGACTCCACGAGAATGTCTGACGTAAACCACAGTTTAACGGCTGCATCCGCTGGTGCAGCGCTTCCGTCACACTGTAGCCACGCCACCGTAGTCTTAATGCGTGCACAACATACGCCAGACAAAACATTCCCGTCCGCCTTATCGTAACCGTAATTGCATTTCTCAAAGCGACAGCGCCCGATGCGTAAGTCATTGATGGAGACTGCACAGCTCAGGACCACCGGAGGAGTTGACTGCTAATGCAGGTAGAGGTATTACGTCGATGACGTGACGAGCGTACTTCCGAGGTGACGACTTTTTTCCTCCGTCAGTGTCTTAACAGTGACAGCTCTGTGGTAGAACTACAGGGGTCCATGTGCAGAGAGTCTTCTCAGGTAATGCTTTTGAAATATGAATGAGGTATTTGTGATGGTCCCCCCCCTCTCTCCCAGGCAGTATTTATTATTTTGGTCATCTCTGGTGTGATATTTCTCTGACGTTATCGAGGTACACTTCATCTTCTCTGCCTCTTTTTTTCTGAGAGCAGTGTTGGAGAGGCAAACTAGTGACACACGTTATTCTTAGCTTTTGCATTGTCGTGAGGAAGTCTGAAATACTTCATGGTCGTCCTCGAGGATAACACCTTGTACATTGTTTTCTCTTTAATCAGCGCGCACCAACACACACACAAATAAAATGTGTCCAACTTCTCACATTGACACACAGAGAGAGCCTCCTTCCCAAGTCTGGTTGCATGACAGGGTCCAGATCAGATTACAGACTGGGGTGTTGTAATGTGTCTGGCTGCGGGCTGGTTCCCTGGGCCAGGGGAATACAGGAAGTGTGGAGAGTGTGTAATCTCTGGGTTTCTCTGCAGGCCCGGCCTCTGATTTACATTGTTATCGGTCCTGTGTTGTATCCTATGAATGCCAATGGGGTTGTCACCCTGCATCAGAGCTTCACCAGGCACTGCGGTTTCCCTCTCTCTTTCTTCTCCTCCTCCTATCTCTCTGTGTCTTTTCCTTCTCCCACTCTGTCGGAATAATAATGTGCTTCATCAGTGGGAGCCAGTGCCATCCTACTAGTCTGACAGTGAACATCAGTGGATGATAACACAGAAAAGACTTGACAAGCTCGCTCCGATTTGTGAAACTGTTTTAGTCTCTATCATTCACCTTTTACCTCACTCCCATCTCTCATCCCTCTCCCTCCCTATCTCTCTCTCTCTTTCCTCAATGCTCTGATGAAATGTTTTTACTCCTCCCTCCGTTGTTCTGTCTCTGTTCATTTCAGTTTTTCCCCATCATCCTACTTTTTGTTGCTCCTTGTTTTATGCATGTCTTTCTCTTTTTTCTTCCAGATGGAGATGGGTTCCAGGACCACCTTCTTCCAGTGTGTCTGGACGATGCATGCCACAGGAGTGCCATCTACCTTTCTAAGCCCGGGGAACCTGAGGTACAGTACTCCTCCATTGAATCCTGAATCTTCTTTCAGACATGAGCATCTTGGGCGTGTTGAAAACACCAGGGGTCCTTTAGAAGAGCTGCTGAGTGACACAGCCAATACCTGCATCACCCCCATCTCTTAGTTTCAGAACCACTCTCCCCAGTGACCACCCCCCTCATCCAGGAGATCGACAGCACATACTCATAAGTGGCAGGACAACAATAGAGAAAATGGGTTCATAGCCACTCCGAGACTAATGAGAGTCTTGCAGAGAAGATAACAGTCAGCACGGCTTTCACATTTTCCCCCACAAACGTCTGCTTTTGTGTGCCTGTCACAGACAATTATGATTTGAGCAGGGGGAGACTGAGGGAGAAGGAAAGGAGAAAGATGGCAGAACATATGTTGGCTTTTGTTTGGTTGTCATACTGTGCAGTTCTTCGCTGTGAAGAAATGAGGAGAATGGAAAAGTTTTCCATAGTTGATTCCATTAGCAATCCTCTAGCTCATTACTTCTACCTTTACTCGCTCAAAACTGTATCTCTCTCTCTCTCTCTCTTTCCTCTCACCACTGAGTTCCTGCTCGTTTTCTCTCAGCTAGCCTGTGTAGTTCCCTCTGACCTCAGGCTACGAGACATGATTGGATTAGAAGCTTGGTAGGAGGAGATGCTCTGTTCAATCAGTGTCTGGGATCTTTTGTCTGTGTAGGTACGCGTTCCGGTACGTTCCTGCAGGTGTGTATGCTTCTGTAGAGAGGTGTCTGTGTGTGCAGGAACATGGCTCCCCCCGCTTTCCCCTCCCACACTGATTGAGGCCATTTGATCTCGCGGTGTGTTTTTCCTATCACGCTAATCCGCTGCTCATTGACAGCGTAAACATGTAGCTTCACACTCATTAGACTGTTTACAGAGGCTGTCCATTATATTCACTCACACAGCATGTGTACACGCCCTCTGAATATGAGCACAGCACACTGGGTCTCATTGAATTGCTGCATGAGAAGGGATAGGCTATTTTCTCCTATTAGGTGGAACTCCATACATCTACCTACCATATCAATCCAGAACCTATACCAATCCACCCCATATCCATGAAGTATTAGTTTCTCTCTTTTGAGTGTACAGTGCCTTTCAAAAGTATTCATCCCCCTTGGCGTTTTTTCCTATTTTGTTACATTTTATTTGGACATCTTATTTGGACTTCATGTAATGGACATACACAAAATAGCCCAAATTGGTGAAGTGAAATGAAAAAAATTACTTGTTTAAAAAAAAATCTAAAAATTAAAATCTAAAAAGTACAAGTGGTGCGTGCATATGTATTCACCTCCTTTGCTATGAAGCCCCTAAATAAGATCTGGTGGAACCAATTACCTTCAGAAGTCATAGTTAAATAAATCCCACCTGTGTGCAATCTAATTAAGTGTCACATGATCTGTCACATGATCTCAGTGTATATATACACACATGTTCTGAAAGGCCCCAACACCACTAAGCAAGCGGCACCACCAAGCAGCACCATGAAGACCAAGGAACTCTCCAAACAGGTCAGGGACAAAGTTGTGGAGAAGTACAGATCGGGGTTGGGTTATAAAAAAATTAAACACTTTGAACAGCCCACGGAGCACCATTAAATTCATAAGAAAATTGAAAGAATATGGCAACACAACAAACCTGCCAAGAGAGTGTCGCCCACCAAAACTCACAGACCAGGCAAGGAGGGCATTAATCAGAGAGGCAACAAAGAGACCAAAGATAACCCGGAAGGAGCTGCAAAGCTCCACAGCGGAGATTGGAGTGTGTCCATAGGACCAATTTAAGCCATACACTCCACAGAGCTGGGCTTTACAGAAGAGTGGCCAGAAAAAAAGCCATTGCTTAAAGGAAAAAAAATAAGCAAATATGTTTGGTGTTTGCAAAAAGGCATGTGGGAGACTCCCCAAACATTTGGAAGAAGGTACTCTGATCAGATGAGACTAAAATTGAGCTTTTTGGCCATGTCTGGCGCACACCCAACACATCATTACCACGAGGATCCACATCCCCACAGTGAAGCATGGTGGTAGTAGCATCATGCTGTGGGGATGTTTTTCCATCGGCAGGGACTAGGAAACTGGTCAGAATTGAAGGAATGATGGATGGCACTAAATATAGGGAAATTCTTGAGGGAAACCTGTTTCAGTCTTCCAGAGATTTGAGACAGGGTCTGAGGTTCACCTTCCAGCAGGACAATGACCCTAAGCATACTGCTAAAGCAACACTCAAGTGGTTTAAGGGGAAAGATTTAAATGTCTTGGAATGGCCTAGTCAAAGCCCAGGCCTCAATCCAGTTGAGAATCTGTGGTATGACTTAAAGATTGCTGTACACCAGAGGAACCCATCCAACTTGAAGGAGCTGGAGCAGTTTTGCCTTGAAAAATGGGCAGAAATCCCAGTGGCTAGATGTGCCAAGCTTATAGAGACATACCCCAAGAGACTTGTGGCTGTAATTGCTGCAAACGGTGGCTCTACAAAGTATGGACTTTAGGGGGGTGAATAGTTATGCACGCTCAAGTAAAGTTGTGTTATTTCTTTTTTTTTTTCACAAGAAAAAAAATATTTTGCATATTCAAAGTGGTAGGCATGTTGTGTAAATCAAATGATACAAACCCCCCAAAAATGTATTTTAATTCCAGGTTGTAAGGCAACAAAACAGGAAAAATGCAAACGGGGTGAATACTTTCGCAAGCCATTGGGCTTAATTTCAACCAGCCCTCTGTGTCCGTGGTCGGGGGAGGAGTCACGTGTCCCAGCTCCGACAGGATCCAGACATGTTAATGGAACCTATAGCCGGCCCTTCCTCCAGAGACTGGGATCCGTGGGCCGGGAGGTGGCCTAGAATTTGATTGTCCCTTAATCGGCGTGCCGGGAGAAAAGCCCATCCATAAAACATGGAGAGGGGAACGGCAGGTTGTCTGAGGAGGCATGAGTAAGCGCCTAGGGATGTGCAAGGAATTCCAATGTGCAGAGGAGAGAGAGTGGGGTACATGGGTTGGCCCGTACAGCTCCACCTCCCCAGCCCAGAGCACCACACTGTTATTCATTTCATTTTCATGTACTGCATATCCAAACCTTTGTCCCTAGGTTTGACAGTATCTGGAGCTGGTCGGATATTCTTTTGTATTTATTTTTGGGAGGAAGATAAATCATATATGTTCCTGAGCCGAGTGTGTGTGTGTGTGTGTGTGTGTGTGTGTGTGTGTGTGTGTGTGTGTGTGTGTGTGTGTGTGTGTGTGTGTGTGTGTGTGTGTGTGTGTGTGTGTGTACAGTATGTACAATGTTAGGTAGCCTACGTCTTCTTGATCCATTTGGATGGCCAGTCAATCATCTGAAGAGTCACGACATGAGTGGGAACAGACAGTTGAGTTGAATCCCAGCCAAAGCCCACATCACTTGGTGCATATGAGAGTAGGAACAGGACATGGCCATTTTTTCCACCCCACCGCTTTAATATACACTGGCAAATTTCCAATGTGAAAGAGTCAGGCCATCAGTCTGAGACAGCCAGACACAGGGCACGGTAGCACCAGGTGACATCCACAGATAACCTCTGTCTTTGTGACATGCTGACATGTGGGTGTAGTCTGTCACCAGCTCTGCCTCCTCGAACTCTTTCGCTCTCATGGACACCTGTCCAATGTTTCGTTATTCATCACAGGGCAATGAATTACACACTCTTTTTCTCTTTTCGTTTGCTCTTCCTCACTCATTAGCACCTCTTGCATTTCCCCTATTCTGTAACCTTTTTTCACATTTGTGTTAGAAGGAATTTTATCTTGGCCTCAATTGTTAACTTGTCAAATCTGACTTTTAAAATTCTCTGCATCTCTAACTCGATCAGGAGAGAAATGTACAGAAGTCCATCATAGATTATTTACATAATTTAAGTAAGGGATGAACACTGACTTTCTATACATTACCTTGGAATGAATGGACGATGATTTTGCTGAGTCCCTCTGTGGAGTAAATTTTCCCAAGGTAATATACAGAGTGGAGGGGTTTTATCCCGCATATACAGTACCACAGATTCCATAGAAAACAATACTAAAGCACACATTTCTGGTATAGAATAGAAATGACATGTTTTTATTTATATTTTCATTTTGATTAGTACATGTATACTTTTTTTTTTTTACCATCCCACCAGACCTAGTTGCTCGTCCGTTGCCAAAGACGTAATCCAGTCGTTCGTTCGTTCTTTTTATTCGGTTGCCATGATGGCCGGCAACGTTCTTATCCCTTTGCTTGCTAGCTAGCCAACTATAGCTAGCACAGTCACGTCAAACAGTGCAGCCAGAAAAACAGCAGAGTAGCTGCATTTGCATAAGATGTTTTCTAGTGGAATTTATTTGGATACATCCATAACAATGAGCTGATGATTCACCATTTCACCTGGCAAAGAAAAGTTACTCACTGTTCATTACAATACAGGAGATCACATTGCAAATGAAACACTAGGCCGAAAAGCTAGCTAAATCGTTTGGTACTAGCAAATCTACCAATATAACAACTGAATTCAACAATACCAGTTGCTGAAAACAGCTCGTGAAACTATACTGAACAAAAATATAAATGCAACAATTTCAAAGATTTTACTGAGGTACAGTTTGTATGAGGAAATCAGTCATTTGAAATAAATTCATTAGGCCCTAATCTATGGACTTCACATGACTGGGCAGGGGTACAGCCATGGATGGGCCTTGAAGGGCATAGGCCCCACCCACTGGGGAACCAGGCACACCCACTGGGAGCCAGGCCCAGCCAATCAGAATGAGTTTTCCCCACAAAATGGCTTTATTACAGACAGAAATACTGTTGAACATGGATTATTGTGGCAAAGGAGAAATGCTTACTAACAGGGATATAACAAATGTATTCACAAAATCTGAGAGAAATTAGCTTTTTGTGCGTATGGAGAATGTCTGGGATCTTTTATTTCAGCTCATTTAACATGGGACCAACACTTTACATGTTGCGTTTATAGGTTTGTTCAGTGTAGAAAAATGTGGGAGGATTTGACAGCAGTGACATTTTACACGATGACTGCAGCATTGAGGACATTTACATGCACAGTAATAATTTGATATTAAACTGATGACAGTTGGCAGTTGATGCAATAGTCATGTAAACACCTTACTCTGTTTATCTTAAATCGGTTTAAGATCAAACTAGAAGTCAGCATAAGCCGATTAAAACAACTAGTTTTCTGAGCAGTCATTATTAGGACATGTAACCTTAATTGGCGTATTTGATCTGCACATGTGCTATCACCAGCCGAGTAAACCTCTTTAGTGCGAGTGAAGTGAGTTCGGAACAAATGAATGGCTGCGTTTCAAACTGATTGGGGAAAAAAACACCCCCGTCCACTTACCCTTATGCATTTTGGGGAATCCAGGTCATCATCTTGAACGTCCGTCCAAACAAGGGAATTTCGCAACATAAGCCCCTCGGCCCTCGTTTTTGATGGAGTTTGAAACGCCCCCCCAGAATTCAATTCGTGATTATTGTACATCCGATGAGAAAAGTCAACCGAAACTTAAAACCTCAACGTCAATATGGATAAATCAACATACATGTGTAAGTAAAAAGGTTAGAAATTGTGCTACTAATGCACATGATGGCACAAACACCTCTCATAAAAGTAATGATGTTTTTGTTTGGTTAGCTTTAGGAAATTGTGTAAATAAAACATTTTCCTTCATAAGTTCCAGGCGAACGTTAGTTAGTTAATTCATTTGCTAGCTATCATACAGTAGGTTTATATTAATAATTATATAGTTATTATAGGTAGACATGCAACCATAATTGACTGAAGCACATATTAAGTGCACAGAAGCTACACGTGGCAGAAAACACAATCGTCGCAGGATGAAGGAGTGACGAATTTCCGGGCAGGGCGTTCCATTTAAAAATCATTCCTTCCTCCTTCACCCCTTGCCCTGTAAGTGAATACTCGTGAGACGTCATTGGAAGTGTCCACATAATTTGAGGGCTGAGGGGCTAGGGTGTCTTTTTTTGGAATGTGACCAATGTTTTACGTCATAGAAGTACTTACCACATTCAAACTCAGGAACAGATATGCTTACCAAAAATAACATGGTCACTATGGTAGAGCGTTTATTTTCATTGACGTTTATCAGAGTGCCATCAGGTAGTCTGATTTCAGATGTAAACAGGATTATTAGGGAAATTGTTATTTTGGCAAAGCATGTAAACGTTTTAATCGAACTATTGCATTATTGTGGGCACCGTACTCATTGACGGATCACTCACCACGTTAGGTCATCAGATGCTGCAAAAACAAATTAATCCCAGCTAGCTACGTTTTTCCAACTGTCCCATATCTGGTTTTAATGCCAACTATAAAATTCCCCTTTGGCAAATCAGAAATGACTATTCAACAATAATGTGGTATAAATTATAATAATAGTCTGCTTTCCATGGGAATTGAAAGAACAAAACAGCTGCGCGCTATATGCACTCTTGTGAATGAACTGGAATGGGCTTTGCAGTGATGAGTGTTATAGTTTTCCACTGCGGATCATAAAGCAGGGAGTTCATTAGAAATATGTTTTTACCATGTTGTCCGCGGCGACGCCTGTGTTCTCTTGATATAATGGCACCTCGTCTTTCGTTCCCCGTGGCTTCTGAAATTTTATTTTCTTGGCCTAATGAGCCGTTGTTCCCGCAGTGGTGAATCGATAGGAGTTCGAAACTGCTAACACTAGCCTTTTTTCGGTTTAGTAAACAATGTGACGACGAGAAGTGTGTGTGTGTTGTGCGCTGAGATTTCTCTGGGATTGATAAAATTACATTTGTTATGCCTGTCGCTTCGCTCTCACCATCAAACATTTTGAATTACATTGGAGGAGAAAACACCATATTTTTCCGATTTAATAAGATCTGGTATTTATGTCCCTGCACTGTCACCTCTTCCAGTGATATATGTATAATCCATTGACCTTTTGATCCAATGAATTTCAGAATTTAAGTGAGTTGTTTAAGGGCACTCCTATAAAAATCGAAAAAATTGGTCTCCTCTGAATGATTACACACACATAAGTAGTGTTTAACAACTTCATTTCAATAACATACTGTTGTTGTATGTTAGGCTTCATGCTCACCTCATTATTAAAATGTGCTTCGCTTCTCTGCTTGCCCTTCAAATTATCTCAAGGTTTTGTGACCTTATGAGTCTATTAATGCAGGCCTCGCTGACTACCACTCATATTACCTGGGTAATCATGCATGATCTCCTCTTCCACACACTGCACCTGCTGTATAATAATAATGCTGATGCCATCAACATGCACTCGATGTGTTGCGGGTCCTATTTTACTTTGGAATGTTTACTTTACCCACACCTCTTACAAGGTGGTGTCTGTCTCTTGCTCCTCTTTGCGTGTTGGCCTTGATTGAGGATGTCTAGTCGGCCTGGTGTTCAGAAGAACACACCCGTTTGAGTCGTTGTGATGTTTCTGGTAGTGACTCACTGCCTGATATAAACAATATTTTCAGATTTTAGTCAGTAAATGAGTTCGAAACATCCCAAACTGCTGTTAATGCTGTGTATGGGAAAAGTTTCTGTTTGTGGGGACATTACTATGTTTTTGCTTGAGTGGCACAACAAAGGCAAATACATGGTTGGTGTGTTTCCCCTAATGACCAAGAAGAAATAATAATATTAATAGTAGCAACAACATTTTTTAAATAAATGGAAATTCCCTAACGGAGTCAGTTAATTACTGAGAGGCTGGTTGTCTAGGATGACACTGATTGCCTCGCCTTTTCTGGTTCTTGCTTGATTAAGCTATGGGTTGATCCTCTGCGTTCTACTCAGGCTGATCAACCCAATCAGGAGCGGTGAGGATCATGAGACGCAAGGAGAATGAATACCTTATGTGTGTTTTTAGAACATCCCGTCGGATCAAACCGGACCTAGATCTCTCCCCTCCAAACACCTGCAGCAAAAATGTACAATTCCTCTCATCTCCACCGTCACATCTCCACTCCTCTCCTTTGCTCCTCTGTCAGTCATGGTACAGACGAGAGCATGTGATGTGCCTTTTTTAAATGGGCCCGATCCGAAGAAGTGGTCTTTACCTTGAAGACCAGAACATGTCTTTTATTTTGTTGCCATGTTCGCTTGTGGGTACCTGAAAGATGGACACACACCATGTGCAACTAGGCACTGGCTCCTCTGTGTGTCAATGCACAAACCTGAGACACTGAAGCGGAGGCCTAGAGACTGACTCATGTGAATGGAGATGGAGCCATAATCCAGCAGGGTAATGAAGGATGATTGTCTCCATCCGTCAGAGGAGCACTGCCCCTCCCTTCCCTCCGACATGCAGCATAAATCTACTTTCTCTTCCAGGAGGGATCAGACCTACGGCAAAATGGCAGAGAGAGAGATCTCTGTAAAGACACTGGGACAATGGACGCACTTCTGTCAAATCCAGGACCAGCAACCCGCCACCCCTCCCTATTCCCCCCCAGTCAGTCACGCCTCTGTAGGCAGCTCTGGAATAGTTACAGCAGGCTTCAGCTCAGAAGACTGCCTTGCCACTGGGAGGCTCAGTCAGTCCTCCTGTTGGTATTCTGAACACATCCTCTCCTTCTCTTCCCCTCCTTCTCCTCTCTTCTCTTCTCTCTCCCTCCTAAAATTGGCATTAGAAAGGAAACAGAAAGCAGGACTCATCAAGCCGCAGGCCTGGAATATGATGTGCTGATGTGTCTTCGACAATCTAGTGGGATTGTTGTGCAGGAAAGTATGTTAGTCTGGTAGGGATGGTTTGGGTTTGTTCAACTCCTGGAGTCACCCACTGCCTCACAGTACGACTGACCAGCTGGCACTCAGGCTGCCTGGCAGCTCCTTACGGTTATTTATAAACTTTGTCTGGATGTCTTCCATTGAAAAAGTGTCTGAAATCCCTTTAGTCAATGTACTCTTAGTCTTCGCTCTCTGTCTCTCTCGCTTGCTCTCTCTCTGCATTTCTTTCTCCATCACCCCTCTCATAAGTATGTCGATGAATCAATGGGGAGGATTTGCATGTACAGTGGACATTGTTGAGGTCTAAGTAACCTAGTAAATCTTCAGTCAGCACAATGCTGATGATAGACTTCTGCTCCCCGGTGTAGACCAGCTGTGAGTAGAGCTGACGGTGAAGCAGCACTCCTCGCCAAGATGCAGAGAAGTTCCTCTTTTTATTATCAGACTCAACGTTTGAGGATCCACTCGCCAGTGACCCAGCGTAATCCATTTTGTGGCACAATTGAGTGACGCAAGGTTATCTGTGCACTGCTGTGTCCAAGGTGAGCTTCATCCCAAGTTTCCATTAGCATAGTTTCTGTTTGTTTGTTGCTAAGTGGCAGTTAAGCTCTAAAAATGTGTTGTGCTTTCAGAGTGCTTTTGGGAGCACTTCTAGAAGTGAGACACTGTGGATGTGCGTGCGTGGGCTCTGCAGATCCATTTAACGGTGCAGCGTTTGTTACCGCATACTAATTAGCTAAAATACACCATTTTAGGTTTCATACCCCAATTTCTACGTAACCTGGCCAAAACAAATCATTAGGACTTATTTACATGTCTGTTTCAGTCATAACTTCTACTGTATTTAGATCATCATAGCCAATCATGAAACCCTCATTAAAACCAGTCAGTATTAATCACACGCAAGCTGAATGATCATTCAACTTCGTCATGACCCGTCATGTTAATATCACTTGAAGGAAGTTGTCATTTGTCGTCATTGAAGTTGTCATTTGTCGTCATGTTAATATCACTTGAAGGAAGTTGTCAAGTTGTCATAACCTTTCACATTTATTTAAAGTTATCGTTTTCGGCAGTCCCTGTGACAGGGAAGCGGCCAATCAACCTCTGCAGCCAATGACGCATCACTCAATTTTTTTAACTCCCCGACCAGACATGGGTCTGAGCTCGTCTCACTGGGACTTTAACCACCTGGGTGGGATTGTATGACAGGCTTTCCGGCCAAGAGCCCTAAGATGGAGATGCCATTTCACCCTGCACAAATTGTACATAGCTCATACACATACTCACAATTGTTTCACCCACACTGTCCAGACAAAAACACTTGCCTCTCCCACGCGTCCCTCATCCCTAACGCATTCCCTCCTAGTGCAGCTGTACGTATCACACCGTCTTCCCTTGCCCTATCTTGTAGCGGCGCCAAATCAACAGGGTTATACATCAGAGCCTATGTGGTACTGATACAGCGCCGAGGTCTATCCCCTATAAATACTCACACAGGACTATACACTTTCCTCCGAGACACTTTCTTATGACCTCGACTCTCTCTTCCTGCTGCTCTTTTCTCCATCTGTCAATATGTTGACTGTGTTTATGTATTCAGAGAGGGAGAACAGCCATATTAGCAGCCATTACCGCTACCCTCGTGGCACTTCCTCTGGCGGATACAATGTGCAGAGATGCACCTGGCTTTTCCTGTTTAACATTCATGAATATTTAAACCCATGGCATCTGCATTCCTGCCTCCCCAGCGCTTTCCAATAATAGGTGGGCCTTGTGGAGACGAGGGGAAAACAGAGAGGCGTTCAGCTGCATAAAGAATAGCTCCTATCTCCGCTGACCTCTCTTTTTAAAGCTCTTTGTGTAGTTCTCGTATTCACATCCGTCCATTCAGAAAACGGTTACTAATGATGGTATCTGAGGATGTCGCTCTGTGAGACTTGCCATTTTTAGCAGTGGACACTCTATTGCGGAATCGTCCTTGGATTTGATTCACTATTCGTTACGTGTTCAGTGACTAATTCAATATTTACATTTTAGTCATTTAGCAGGCGCTCTTACCCTTAGCGACTTACAGTCGTGAGTGCGTACGTTTTTGTAAATATGATTTCATGTGAAATTTACCCACAGTAGTTAGTAAGTATGATTTTTGTACATTCACATTCTATTATGATGAACATCAGTCACTGTCAGAGAGAAATAGGCTCCCAGGGTTTATTGACTACTCAGTCGAGCTGTCAGGGGTGGAATATGTGTTGATAGAGCTGTGTGTGTGTGTGTGTGTGTGTGTGTGTGTGTGTGTGTGTGTGTGTGTGTGTGTGTGTGTGTGTGTGTGTGTGTGTGTGTGTGTGTGTGTGTGTGTGTGTGTGTGTGTGTGTGTGTGTGTGTGTGTGTGTGTGTGTGTGTGTGTGTACATATATCTCTCTTTCACTGCAATATTTATCATGGTACTGTATAATCAAGGGAGGTCAAGGATGGGCCATACATTCACAGTAGCTTTCACAGTGATATATCTAATTTCTGCAGCTCTTTTCAAATCCAAAATATGTTCTGATGGAAAATGACAGTTTTATTGCTGGGAACAGGAGGGAAGAAATTCCCTCTTTCCTAGCACTTATTTCTATCTTTTGACTTGGCGATGATTCAGCAACCCTTCTGAGCCCCGCTCTCACCGCGATGTCATTTCTGCTAAATACACCAGCAGTTAATAATAGTCCATGTTGTTTCATATTCTTTTCTTTCCGAGTCTCATTCCGGTGTAGTATATCATCAATGAGCTGAACCAGCATCGTTGTTTTCTCTCCGGTTGCAGTGGGTGCCAGTCCTGACCGATTTCCAGAGGAGGGAGACTCTCTGGGGCTTCGTGCCCCCCCAGACCACCCTTCCTGCTGGGGAGCTCCACAACCCCATCGCTCTGCACCTGGGAGACTACAACATGGACGGCTTCCCTGACGCCCTGGTCATCCTGCGCAATACTAGCGGGAGGTGAGTGGCACACTGACCCATAGGAAAAATGTATTAGGGGAGAGGTCTCATGCCAGGTCAAATTAGACTCTGTTAGATAAGAATACATTGGTAATCTCCACGACTTTCAATTATCTGTTTTATGTTCAAATCAAATCAAATTTTATTTGTCACATACACATGGTTAGCAGATGTTAATGCGAGTGTAGCGAAATGCTTGTGCTTCTAGTTCCGACAATGCAGTAATAACCAACAAGTAATCTAACTAACAAGCCTAGTGGTTAGAGCGTTGGACTAGTAACCGGAAGATTGTGAGTTCAAACCCCCGAGCTGACAAGGTACAAATCTGTCGTTCTGCCCCTGAACAGGCAGTTAACCCACTGTTCCCAGGCCGTCATTGAAAATAAGAATGTGTTCTTAACTGACTTGCCTGGTTAAATAAAGGTAAAATAAAAAAAATACACAGTGACCCAAAATGCTTTTTGCATTAGATTAGTTTACAGACAGTATGATTATACGTTGAAGGCCAATATTATGTGTCAATATCCATATAAACATGTCATTCTAACCTTGAATGGCTTTAGATTTAAATAGATTAGAGGAATGAATGTTCAGTGATGAAGTGAAAATCCCTGGTCACACTTCAGCATGGGAACATGACCTATAAGAGCCAAAGTCAGCAGTAGTCTTTAAAACGCTCCTGACCCTGGGATGAGGTGGCACGGTCCGAGAGGACAGAGAGCAGGAAGAGGATGTGTGGATTATCAGCAGCCCATAGATTGAGATAAGATATCAGTCAGGACAGGGCCCAAGCTAGGCCTTTTTATGCCGATTGTTCTCTTCCTTCTGTATGACTTCATAATAGACAAAGACAAAGTAAAGAAGCTGTGGAACATTTTCTGGGACATTGGTGAAAGACACACACACACACACATACTTGAACATGTGAACCTTAATTTCCGGTGGAGGGTCAGTCGTATCTCTCCGGCATCTTAACTCCTTCTTCTTTGGGTCACCTTCATCCTGGGAGGTCTATTCTAATCCCACCAAGACCATGTCTCTTAAGCCATGGAATTGAATCACATATTGAGCCCTGTACCAACCATCATACATGACCAATCCAGGGTGATAGTTTAAAACCAGATGAGGAACATGGACAGAAGATTGCTGTGATGATTGACGATGGTGACGATTATTAAGGATTCTCTTGTCAGTAACTACAAACCATGTTAATGGTATGTAGTACTGTAAAAAAATACCATCAAAACAGATGGTCCGGTTTCATCCCAAGACCCCGTCATGGCCTGTGTTTGCGACATTGTGTAGATCGAGCCTACATTTTCATACATCTTCACGTTAGTTTGTAATTGTCTGCAGTTTCGTGCCGCATTTGGTGTTCATTGGCTGAGTGTACTCTGTGCTCGAACTGACTCTGCTTACCAAATGTTTGGCCAGTTTAATGTGCCTCCCACTCTCTCGTTCTCACACTCTCTTTTTCTTCTCTTCTCTTCTTTCGCTCCCAATCGCTTGTTATTTCTAGCTGGGTTATGGATGAAAGTCCTGCCTGCCCACACACTTCCTATCATTACAAAATAAATGTATATTTTAATTTTAAGATGAGCCCAAAAAGCCATTTTGTTTCTGGGAACCAATCAATGTGTCGTGTTGGGAACTGGAAGTCAAAACAAACAAGTTCCTATGTAACGAGGAATAGGGGAAAACGTTGCGCCGGTCTCGTCCCTGCAGAGTGGCTGTGATGAATGGTAATAGCTGCTCTGGGGCTCGTTTGAGGCGCCATGGCACGCAGTGTTTAAGCACGGCAGTCTCCAACCTATTTCCTGCCAAAGAGATTGACATTTGACCTTTTCAAATAGTATGATCATGTTTTAATTTAATGAGCAACACTCTATGCCAGAGCCATCAGCCTCAGGCTTTTATTGACTCGTCTGAGGAGGTGTCAATCAAAAAATATGAATTTCAGGCACTTAGCAGTTGAAGATTCATTGTTGCTTCATTAGTTTAGAGGTCAAATATAAACGCAACATGCAACAGTTTTGAGGATTTTACCAAGTTACAGTTCATAGAAGGAAATCAGTAAATTTAAATAAATTCATGATGCCCTAATCTATGGATTTCACATGACTGGGAATACAGATCTATTGCTCACAGATATCTTTTAAAAAAGGTAGGTGCATGGATCAGAAAACCAGTCAGTATCTGGTGTGACAGCCATTTGCCTCATGCAGCGCAACACATCTCCTTTGCATAGAGTTGATCCGGCTGTTGATTGTGGCCTGTGGAATGTTGTCCCACTCCTCTTCAACGGCTCTGCAAAGTTGCTGAATATTGGCGGGAACCGGAATGCACTGTCGTGCACGTAAATCCAGTGCATCCCAAACATGTTCAACTAGTGACATATCTGGTAAGTATGCAGGTCATGGAAGAACTGGGAAATTTTCAGCGTGTACATATCCTTGCGACATGGGGCCTTGCGTTATCATGCTGAAACATGAGGAGATGGCGGCGGAAGAATGGCACAACAATGGGCCTTAGGCTCTCATCACGGTATCTCTGTGCATTCAAATTGCCATCCATAAAATGAAATTGTGTTCTTTGTCCGTAGCTTATGCCTGCCCATACCATAACCCCACCGCCACCATGGGGCACTCAGCAAACCGCTCGCCCACACAATGCCATACATGTGGTGTGTGGTTGTGAGGCCGGTTGGACATATTCTCTAAAACTACGTTGGAGGCGGCTTTTGGTAGAGAAATTAACATGAAATTCTCTGGCAAAATTTCTGGGGGACCTTCTTGAAGTCAGCATACCAATTGCACGCTCCCTCAACTTGAGACATCTGTGCCATTGTGTTATCACAAAACTGCACATTTTAGAGTGGCCTTTTATTGTCCCCAGCACAAGATGCACTTGTGTAATGATCATGCTGCTTTTAGGGATAGGCATCCCGCTAGCGGGACACCTGACACCTTGCTTACCGCTCAAATAGGTCCACAGACGATGCAATCGCAACCACACTGCACACTGCCCTAATCCATCTGGACAAGAGGAATACCTATGTGAGAATGCTGTTCATTGACTACAGCTCGGCATTCAACACCATAGTACCCTCCAAGCTCGTCACCCTGGGTCTCGACCCCGCCCTGTGCAACTGGGTACTGGACTTCCTGACGGGCCGCCCCCAGGTGGTGAGGGTAGGAAACAACATCTCCTCCCCTCTGATCCTCAACACTGGGGCCCCACAAGGGTGCGTTCTGAGCCCTCTCCTGTACTCCCTGTCCACCCACGACTGCGTGGCCACGCACGCCTCCAACTCAATCATCAAGTTTGCGGACGACACAACAGTGGTAGGTAGGCTTGATTACCAACAACGACGAGACGGCCTACAGGGAGGAGGTGAGGGCCCTCGGAGTGTGGTGTCAGGAAAATAACCTCACACTCAACGTCAACAAAACTAAGGAGATGATTGTGGACTTCAGGAAACAGCAGAGGGAACACCCCCTATCCACATCGATGGAACAGTAGTGGAGAGGGTAGCAAGTTTTAAGTTCTTCGGCATACACATCACAGACAAACTGAATTGGTCCACTCACACAGACAGCATCGTGAAGAAGGCGCAGCAGCGCCTCTTCAACCTCAGGAGGCTGAAGAAATTCGGCTTGTCACCAAAAGCACTCACAAACTTCTACAGATGCACAATCGAGAGCATCCTGGCGGGCTGTATCACCGCCTGGTACGGCAACTGCTCCGCCCTCAACCGTAAGGCTCTCCAGAGGGTAGTGAGGTCTGCACAACGCATCACCAGGGGCAAACTACCTGCCCTCCAGGACACCTACACCACCCGATGTTACAGGAAGGCCATAAAGATCATCAAGGACATCAACCACCCGAGCCACTGCCTGTTCACCCCGCTATCATCCAGAAGGCGAGGTCAGTACAGGTGCATCAAAGCTGGGACCGAGAGACTGAAAAACAGCTTCTATCTCAAGGCCATCAGACTGTTAAACAGCCACCACTAACATTGAGTGGCCGCTGCCAACACACTGACACTGACTCAACTCCAGCCACTTTAATAATGGGAATTAATGGGAATGATGCAAATATATCACTAGCCACTTTAAACAATGCTACCTTATATAATGTTACTTACCCTACATTATTCATCTCATATGCATACGTATATACTGTACTCGATATCATCGACTGCATCCTTATGTAATACATGTATCACTAGCCACTTTAACTATGCCACTTTGTTTACATACTCATCTCATATGTATATACTGTACTCGATACCATCTACTGTATCTTGCCTATGCTGCTCTGTACCATCACTCATTCATATATCCTTATGTACATATTCTTTATCCACTTACACTGTGTATAAGACAGTAGTTTAGGAATTGTTAGTTAGATTACTTGTTGGTTATTACTGCATTGTCGGAACTAGAAGCACAAGTATTTCGCTACACTCGCATTAACATCTGCTAACCATGTGTATGTGACAAATAAAATTTCATTTGATTTGAAATTGGAGGGCGCGCAATTCAAATAAATAATCGTAATATTAAACATTCATGAACATACAAGTATTTGATATCATTTAAAAGCTTCAATTCTTGTTCATCTAACTGCGTTGTCCGGTTTACAATGGGCTTTACAGCGAAAGCATAGCATGTGATTGTCTGAGGATGGCGCCCCACATCAACATATTTTTCAACCAGCACAGGCTTCACAATATGACAAATAGCGATTAAATAAATAATTTACTTTTGAAAATCTTCCTCTGTTTGTAATCCCAAGAGTCCCAGCTACAACATGAATGGTTGTTTTATTAGATAAAATCCTTCTTTATATCCCAAAAAGTCAGTTTAGTTGGTGCCATTGGTTTCAGTAATCCACTTGCAGACAAAGGAGTCCAAAAGGCTACCGCTAAACTTCGTCCAAACAAGTCAAACAACTTTTCTATATAATCCTCAGGTATCCTAAAATGTAAATAAACTATAATATAGTAGTAGTATGTGAATAGGAAAGTAAAATTAGTAAGCACTTGTCCTCTTCACCGCATGTCGAAAGACTAATATTGTTCCGGTGCTCTCTTCACTGAAACTCAAAATTCTTGCTAGTTTTTCAAGAAACAAGCCTGAAACCTTGAATTAAGACTGTTGACATGTAGTGGAAGCCATAGGAGTTGCAATCTGGGAGGCGGAATTACATAGGAACAATAGGTTTCCATTATGTTTTTCGATGATATGCCACACCTGTCAGGTGGATGGATTATCTTGGCAAAGGAGAAATGCTCACTTAACAGAGTTTTAAACAAAAATGTGTGCACAACATTTTAGCGAAAATAAGATATTTTGTGCGTATGGGGATCTTTTATTTCAGCTCATGAAACATGAGACCAACACATTACATGTATTTATTTAACTAGGCAAGTCAGTTAAGAACAAATTCTTATTTACAATGATGGCCTACCAAAAGGCAAAAGGCCTCCTGTGGGGACGGAGGCTGGGATTAAGATTTTTTTACATTTATTTTAATTACATATAAATATATGACAAAACACACATCATGACAAGAGAGACAACACTACATAAAGAGAGACCTAAAAACACAACAAAGCAAGGCAGCAACACATGACAAAACAGCATGGTAGCAGCACAACATGACAACAACATGGTAGCAACACAACATAGTAGCAGCACAAAACATGGTACAAACATTGTTGGGCACAGACAACAGCACAAAGGACGAGACAACAATACATCACATACAGCAGCCACAACTGTCAGTAAGAGTGTCCATGATTGAGTCTTTGAATGAAGAGATTGAGATAAAACTGTCCAGTTTGAGTGTTTGTTGCAGCTCGTTCCAGTCGCTAGCTGCAGCGAACTGAAAAGACGAGCGACCCAGGGATATGTGTGTTTTGGGGACCTTTAACAGAATATGACTGGCAGAAAGGGTGTTGTATGTGGAGGATGAGGGCTGCAGTAGATATCTCAGATAGGGCGGAGTGAGGCCTAAGAGGGTTTTATAAATAAGCATCAACCAGTGGATCTTGCGATGGGTACACAGAGATGACCAGTTTACAGAGGAGTATGGAGTGCAGTGATGTGTCCTTTAAGGAGCATTGGTGGTAAATCTGATGGCTGAATTGTAAAGAACATCTAGCTGCTCAAAAGCACCCTTACCTTCTGATCTATAAATGATGTCTCCGTAATCTAGCATGGGTAGGATGGTCATCTGAATCAGGGTTAGTTTGGCAGCTGGGGTGAAAGAGGGGCGATTACAATAGAGGAAACAAAGTCTAGATTTAACTTTAGCCTGCAGCTTTGATATGTGCTGAGAGAAGGACAGTCATTCTTCTTTCCAAACCATATGACCTCTGTTTTGGAGGAGTTCAAAACAAGGTTATGGGTAGAGAAAGCTTGTTGAACACTAAGAACGCTTTGTTGTAGAGCATTTAACACAAAATCAGGGGAGGGGCCAGCTCAGTATGACTGTATCATCTGCATATAAATGGATGAGAGAGATTCCTACTCCCTGAGCTATGTTGTTACTGTAAATTGAGAAGAGTGTGGGGCCTAGGATCGAGCCTTGAGGCACTCCCTTGGTGACAGGCAGTGGCTAAGACAGAAGATTTTCTGATTTTCTGACTCTTTGAGAGAGGTAGTTAGCAAACCAGGCCAAATACCCCTCAGAGACACCAATACTACTTAGCTGGCCCACAAGAATGGAATGGTCTACTGTATCAAGTCAATAAAAATAGCAGCACAATATTGCTTAGAATCAAGGTCAACGGTGACATCATTGAGGACGTTTAAGATTGCAGTGACACATCCATAACCTGAGCGGGAAACAGATTGTATACCTGAGAGAATACTATAGACATCAAGAAAGCCAGTCAGTTGATTATTGAAAAGTTTTTTTCAACACTTTTGATAAACAGGGCAAAATAGAAATAGTCCTATAAAAGTTAGGATCAGCTTCCACTCCCCCTTTAAAAAGTGGACGAACCGTGGTTGGCTTCCAAGCAATGGGAACCTCCCCAGAAAGGAGAGAACGTTTAAAAAGGTTGGAGATCGGCTTGGCGATGATAGGGGCAGCAACCTTAAAGAAGAAAGGGTCTAAACCATCTGACCCAGATGTGGTCAAGGTTCAGGAGCTCCTCTAGCACCTCGGACTCAGTGACCGCCTGCAGGAAGAAACTTTGTAGCGGGGCAGGGGAAAAAGGGAGACGCATCGGGCATAGTCACATTTAAAGGTGTGGGAGATAAGGAAATGTTGGACGGGCAAGGAGGCATGGCTGTGTCAAATAGGAATCCTGACTTAATGAAGTGGTGATTGAAGAGCTCAGCCATGTGCTTCTTGTCAGTAACAACCACATCATCAACTTTAAGGGACATGGGCAGCTGTGAGGAGGAGGGTTTATTCTACAGGTCTTTAACCGTTTAACCTTTTTCCAGAGCTTGTTGGGGCTAGACCCACACAGAGAGTACTTCTCCATCAAGTAACTAACTTTGGCCTTCTGGATAGCCTGAGTGCACTTATTTCTCATTATCCTGAACGAGAGCCAGTCAGCCTGAGTATGCGTGTGCCGAGCCTTTTGCCAAATGCAATTCTTGAGGTGGAGTAACTCTGCAAGATCACAGTCAATCCAGGGGCTGAACCTGTTTTTTATTCTGATTTTCTTTATGGGAGCGTGTTTGTTAACAATACCACTGACTAAATCAAAAAGAAGGTCCAAGCGTCTACGACATGGGGGGGATCAAGTTGATTCTATAACATTGTACAGAGGCTAGTTGATGAAGGCTTGCTCATGAATGTTTTTTTTAGCATGTTGCGATTTATATTTTTGTTCAGTGTAACATGGTTTGTCATACTATAGGGACACCAGTTTTCTTTATGCAATGGTTTGTTTGTGTCAGGTTCAATGGGAGTTAGATTGGTAGTTTGGGCTCTTCCACTGTGCCCGCAGTATGGATTGTGCTTCTCTGCATCATACAACATGCACTTGATTACTTCATCACACTTCTCCCAGATGGAGGTTTCTGCTCTGCTGGCTACACACAAGTCACTCACTTTCTCACCCACTGTTTCCAAACGCACACAAATACACACAGTCTTGTACAGCTAACCTTGTGGGGACACAGTTCAATCCCATTCAAATTCCTATTTTCCCTTACCATTAACCTAACCCTAACCTGTACTCCCTGACCCAAAAACCTTAATCCTAGCTCCTAACCCAACCCGAGCTACTAACCCTTAACGTAATTATAACACTAATTCTAACCTTAAACCCCTTAGGAATAGCATTTGACCTCGTGGGGACTAACACAATTTCCCCAGTTGGTCAAATGTTTTTGTTTGTTTATAGCACTCACTACAAGAATAGTAAAACATGTCCACACTCTCACACACGCATTGTCGTATATTCCCTCATGCTATTCCCAAATTTATTATCATGATGTTGGATCTTGTCATGGCAATTTCCTGTATTCCCAAATGAGGAGAGATTACAAACCACACACCAGTCAGAGTTATACTTAAACTTAACCTTTAATAACAATTAAGCTTTTGCAATAGCATTTGACTTTCAACATTTCAGTATCTCTAATGAAAAGTTGAGTGGTCAACATAATGGCAACTGAGATCTTTTATAGCAAAGATCCACCCCCTAGTCGACATGTCAAACCACAGATAATAGGAACTGTTCACAAAGAAAGACTTTTAATTGAGAGAGGAGTATCCCATAGCCAGATAGCATTCGCTATAAATTATCATTCAGTTTGGTCTCTAAGAAGAGGTTCTAATCTCGTTCCTGGTACTTCATAGTACAAAAACATTACCTCACTATCTGGAATGCTCTTTAGGATTTATTGGCCAAAGACATCGTAAATCTCCCCTCTCAGTGCTATCTCATAGAGTCCCATCCTCAGTGGAACACTGAACACACAATAGTCAACAGATTCTATTCTGTCGAATAAAACAACCATTCTAATGCAATACAAAGATTATGTTATAGTGCTTGAAAGATTATATTATAATCTCGCAATTTTCCACGACAGTCTTCACTGAACTCATACACTGAGTGTACAAAACATTAGGAACATCTCTTTCTATGACATAGACCACATGTATCAAACTCATTCCACAGAGGGCCAAGTGTCTGCGGGTTTTCTTTCCGCCCTTGAACTTGATTGATGAATTAAAGTCACTAATTAGTAAGGAACTGCCCTCAACCTGGTTGTCTAGGTCTTAATTGAAAGGAAAAAACTCAAACCTGTAGACACTCGTACCTCCGTGGAATGTGTTTGACACAACTTGACATAGACTAACCAGGTGAATCCAGGTGAAATAAGGTGATCCCTTATTGATGTCACCTGTTATATCCACTTCAATCAGTGTAGATGAAGGTGAGGAGCCAGGTTAACAAAGGATTTTTAAGCCTTTAGATAAGACCAAAGATTTAAGTGCCTTTGAACAGGGTATGGTACTAGGTGCCAGGTTTGAGTGTGTCAAGAACTGCAATGCTGCTGGGTTTGTCACACTTTCACACAAATCAAATCAAATGTATTTATATAGCCCTTCGTACATCAGCTGATATCTCAAAGTGCTGTACAGAAACCCAGCCTAAAACCCCAAACAGCAAGCAATGCAGGTGTAGAAGCACGGTGGCTAGGAAAAACTCCCTAGAAAGGCCAAAACCTAGGAAGAAACCTAGAGAGGAACCAGTCTATGTGGGGTGGCCAGTCCTCTTCTGGCTGTGCCGGGTGGAGATTATAACAGAACATGGCCAAGATGTTCAAATGTTCATAAATGACCAGCATGGTCCAATAATAATAAGGCAGAACAGTTGAAACTGGAGCAGCAGCATGGCCAGGTGGACTGGGGACAGCAAGGTGTCATCATGTCAGGTAGTCCTGAGGCATGGTCCTAGGGCTCAGGTCCTCCGAGAGAGAAAGAAAGAGAGAATTAGAGAGAGCACACTTAAATTCACACAGGACACCGAACAGGACAGGAGAAGTACTCCAGATATAACAAACTGACCCTAGCCCCCCGACACATAAACTACTGCAGCATAAATACTGGAGGCTGAGACAGGAGGGGTCAGGAGACACTGTGGCCCCATCCAATGACACCCCCGGACAGGGCCAAACAGGAAGGATATAACCCCACCCACTTTGCCAAAGCACAGCCCCCACACCACTAGAGGGACATCTTCAACCACCAACTTACCATCCTGAGACAAGGTTGAGTATAGCCCACAAAGATCTCCGCCACGGCACAACCCAAGGGGGGGCGCCAACCCAGACAGGATGACCACATCAGTGACTCAGCCCACTCAGTTTCCTGTGTGTATCAAGAATGGTCCACCACCCAAAGGACATCCAGCCAGCTTGACACAGCTGTGGGAAGCATTGGAGTCAACATGGGCCAGTCCTTGCCTTGACCAAGTGAGGCTATTCTGAGGGCAAAAGAGGGGTGTTCAACTCAATATTAGGAAGGTGTTTTTAATGTTTTGTACAGTCAGTGTAGGTTATATTGTCAGTGTAGGTGTATATTTCACACAGCTCTTCAACGCAAACAGAATGGATTCTATACCTCTGAGGATAGAGTAGTGCTCTAGTGTTTCAGTGGTTTAGTTCGTGGGACTGTGACTGTCTGAATGACAGCATTGTCGTGACTTGACTAACATTAATCTGAAGACTTATTTATCTTATTACCTAAATAGGTTTAATGAATCATGAAACAATTAACTCATTAGGATCTGGGGAACCACGAGAGCGGTTGTTTAATAACTTAATTTAACTCTAAAGGTCTTTACCTATCACATCTATAAACAGTCAACTTATTAGTCATAACCTCGTATCATACCATCATTCTGAACAGTCGTAACCTCCTGCATCTGCAAAAACATGAGCCTTACTTATGATTCAGTACTACACAAATTGGTTTAATTATTTATTTACATGTACTAGCTAATTAAATGGTAACACAGGATAAAAATACACACTTAAAACGTTAACAGTTCCCGAGTGGACTGACAACAATATGGCTGCTTGTTACGAAAGACATAGAGAGGGTGAGAGAGAGAGGGACAGACACACTTAACGTTGGTACATTTAGAAACTACTCTCACTTACAGTAATCCAATACTTTGCAGACGAACCGCCGCCCACTTGGAGTAAAAAATCATTAATGTATTTATGTGAAATGCCTTGGTTTGCCATGGATCTCTCTAGGTGGACAGGGCAGCCTTGGAAAGGGGGTTGGGCCTTTTCGCAGCGCGCTTTTAAGTCTCTGATTGTCCAAAAATGGCTCCAACAAGTCTTCTACTGTTCTTCTTTGTAGTTATCTGGTGACTTGTCGTGTAGTCCTGAACAGAACTGCAGAGTTGATTTTCCTTCCATTCGCTCCTGAAGATGCCTCTTTTGAAGATTGGCTAGCCAGCCGTGTCGATGGTTCCCAGTGGGATGAAGAGAGTAGCTTAATAAGATGGTTTGAGCAGAGTAGTAGAATGGTCCCACTTAAATGAGCTTTTCTAGATACTTTACTTAGGACAGCTAATCAGCCATACCAGTGATTGTCCGGGAGGTGAGTTTATTTGTTCTACTTCGTGTTGAGATTCAAAGTTCAGACCACTTTAAACATGCAGCTGCAGCTTCGTGCTCTTCTGGACTGATATGTTCATTCTTAACCCATCATTTTATACAGTTTGTTCAAAAGGGCGGTTCCGTCAGGCTGACAGGCTCTCTGACCTCACTCAATTATCTCTTATGGCTCCTAAAATCACACCCCTCTCTTAAAACCTCGTTGGACTAGACGTGCCGCTAGCACACCACCTCGACAACATCCGGTGAAATTGCAGAGCGCGAAATTCAAAATACAAAAGTCGTAATATTAACAAAAACACATTCATCATTTTCATATTTCATGCACAACGCATAGGATGGACACTTCACACATGTCGTGGGTATACTTTCCAAGTTACAGTATTTCCTTTCTAACATTTTTAATTACATCAAAACAACATTCGTGTTCTTGAGACACCATTCCGCACGTTCTATGTTAGAAATATTTTTCCAGTTTCTTGAAACAAAGGCACATTCCTTTGGTGAATTTAGAGAGGGAGACCTCAATCTTCTCTTTATTTACAACAGGACGTGAGTTGTTAATCCCCACCAGTTCCTTCCTCCCCCCCTCTGCGGGTGAGAGGTGGTCTGGTTGAAGTTCTTCATTGCCAACCTGATCCGACCAGTTTGGATCCTCACAGAACAGTCATGACAGCATGATGTCTCAGGTGATGTTTTTCCCCAGAGCATCAGCACAAATTTGATGGCTTGTTTAGGAGGAGAAAGAGTGAATGTCTTGCCCTTATACAGTGGGTCATAATATGTGTCTGTGTGTCCATGTGCTTTTGGGAGGAGTTGCCAGTGATGGGAATAAGAATCTACTCTCAAACGATTTTCTCCTAAATTGTCTCCCTTTCTTCATAGATGGACACACATTTTGTTTGTTCTTGTATGAACCAAGCCAGATGAGTGGTTCATTGCAACACTCCACAAACACACAGATGTAGCCCTACTTTCCTGTACAGATGCCAACAGGAGAGAGGTTTTCACCCAGTTGACCAATTTAGCAGCTGCCAAGCACATAATAACTCTGGGCATTCAGAGGCTATTGCAGACAGTCGGTAATCAATATGTTCGGATTGAGTGGTCGGGATGCTGAGATCTATGGATGACGGTGTAATGGGACCCTTTCAGCGAGGTATCCTTTCGCTGAAGAATGGGCACCAGTTAAAACACCTCATCTTTATCACAGCGCATCCTGGAGAAACCCACTAATCCAGTGGTCTCTGAAAGCAGAAGCAGTCAAGAGCAATCTGAATGTCAGCTGAGTGTATTTTCCATTCTTACAGTTAATTTATTTAAGTGTTGCACTCTTGTGTCCTCCTTATACAGTTTTAAACCAACAAAGTAGGGAAGTGCATGGTGCTCCGATCAAATAGGGTATTTAGTCAGCCACCAATTGTGCAAGTTCTCCCACTTAAAGGCCTGTAACGTGGCTACAACAGCATTCTGCAGCGATACGCCATCCCATCTTCTTTGTGCTTAGTGGGACTATAATTTGTTTTTCAACAGGACAATGACCCAACACACATCCAGGCTGTGTAAGGCCTATTTGACCAAGAAGGAGAGTGATGGAGTGCTGCATCAGATGACCTGACGTCAACCCAATTGAGATGGTTTGGGATGAGTTAGACCACAGAGTGAAGGAAAAGCAGCCAACAAGTGCTCAGCGTATATGGGAACTCCTTCAAGACAGTTTGAAAAGCATTCCAGGTGAAGCTGGTTGAGGGAATGCCAAGAGTGTTTAAAGCTGTCATCAAGGCAAAGGGTGGCTACTTTGAAGAATCTAAAATGAATTATTTATTTTAACACTTTTCTTTTAGTTATTATGTGATTCCATACAGTATGTGTTATTTCATAGTTTATTCTACAATGTAGAAAATAATAGTCAAAAATAAAGAAAAACCCTTGAATGAGTACTGTAGGTGTGTCCAAACTTTTGACTAGTACTATATATAATTCACTAATGTGGCGATGTAAAAATGCCAGCAGCTCATTTTGGGCATGACTTCTAATGACAGTCTTTCTCAGTGGGAGAGGAACAGAGTCCGACTTATTTCTAAAAGGAATATGTCTCAGGAGGAGGAGAGAGCTGTTATATCCCCATTTCACACCAACCCTCCCTTACCCCTTACTCCACTCCTCTTCTCGGCATCTGTATCAACTGTGAATGGTGTTTTATGGAGCTGAGAGACACTCAGGGGAAGCAGCAGGGGGTTCAGTCCAGGTGAGGTGCACTCAGAACTCAATCAGGAGCTTGGGCTGAGAGGGCTGTCTGTGTGTCACTGGCCCCAGGCCTTTCAGACTGGTTCACCTGCAGTCTGAACTCAGTCTCTGTCCTGGAGTCACTACCTGTTTGTCTGTGCTGAAGGCTAACCTTGTGACTCACTTTCTCCCTCTCTCTCACCATCTGTTCTTAGACTGGAGAAACTCAGTCAGGGGCAGTCTCTCACTCTTTCTGCTTACATTCTGTTCTTATTCATTTTACCCAGTCTCTTTCTCCCCTCACTTGCACCCTTGACTCCTTCCATACAAAATGGCAGTGAGTTTACGAGAGAGTTTGCCAGATTCCTCGCTCACAGTGAGGGAACATTGGCAGTTGATTTGAGGACATATGCCATAATGTAACTCTGCCACCTGCCATGCTAGTGTATAAACCCTCTTCACTGTCGAGCTCTTCTGTCTGAGGATAATGACACACAACCACTCTCTCCCAAACCAGAGCATGAATAGACTAGCACCAAGCCCTGGCCTCATCAATGCTGTGGAATTATCCAGACCACAAATCCGAGTACAGCACAGTTTTTTCAGATTCGATCAAAAACAAATGAGCATTGCGGTCGGTCTCAGCGCGTGTCACTTGAATATTAGATGTTGCTGGGATTCCTTCCCGATCAGTGTGTTGTGTGCTTTAAAGAGCCATGTGATCACAATCAACAGTGAAGCATGCCTTTGCTACCAGGAGATTGATACTTGAAAAGCAGCAGCAGCTGCTGCCATGTTAACCTGTGACCTTCCCCAGGGCAGGGGTTTGATGAGACACACAGATTGCAATGCCAACGACCAACCCACCACCACTCTTGACACGTCTCATCTGCTTTTCTTAACGTGTCCCGAAAGCCAGGAACCAAATGAGTTACAGTATCCCTGGACAGCATCCGGGCCATCTGCTCCATTTCAGCCAACCGCCACCATCCCTGGGTCCATGGTCCGTGGACCTTTTCCTCTTTCAAGAAATTGATACAATTCTCAGCTTGGCTTTCGGATTCTGCTATTGGCTACACTCTTTGGCTAGCGTCCCCTAAGTATATCTATGTTTAGCCAGTCGCTCACCACCATCTGCTGCTGTTCCTTAATTCATATAATTCAATTTTCCGTAATGTCTGTAGACTTAATGGAGGAAAAAAGACGACTTTTATCAATAGTCTCTTCTTTCATCAGGAAGGTATCTTGCTGTGCAGCACGTTGGCATCTCACTTACCGTCTTTGCACAAATTAAGTGGATGTTTGTCATAATAAAATCAACACAGTTTGTGTAGGCGAGGAAGGAGCTCTACTCCAGTCTTCTACCTTGGGAACAGTGGACCGGCCCAGCGGCAGCCAGGAGCACACAAACATTGACAGTGAAGAATCCCCAGATGTAGCGATTTCCCTTTACATTGATCACGTTGGATAGTATCGCATATGTTTTTCCCATGACATGGCTTCTCTCTCTCTCCCTCTGTCCGTTAAGCACACTGGAGAGCCATTAAAACTTGAGTGTTTTTCTTTCTTTCCCCCTCTTCTATTCCCCCTGCTTTTGCAGATCAAAGTCGCTCCCCGCCACAGCTCAGCCCGGAGATAATAGCCGGCGCTCTCCATCCGTTTAGTTTGAAAATTAATTAACGTTCTGCATTAACGGTTTGGGCTGTTGGGCTCAATGGCTGGAGTGGGACGAAGGGAGGTGTAACATGTTGATTTATGGTGAAGATGTTTGGACAAGGGGAGGGGGGTTGACAAGGGTTTATGGTCCACAGCGTTCTCCCCAAACCTTTTCAAGCCAAAGTCGGTTTATTCTGGCTTATTGATTTTGTAACATAATTCAATGGTTTGTCCCTCCTACTGTACATCCCCACACACTAGGACATATATAATTATTACATTAAGTCCAATACTATTAGCATAATGAATTTAACTATTTATTAAGTACATGATGAGGAGAATTAATTTGTATTTATTTGTCGATTCAAGTCATATCAGGAGAGGACAGGTTGTCAAACAGTTCAGCCCCAAAGTGAACATCTGGGCTCGAATCAAACAAACCTGTCAGAGAAGCGTTTCTATAACATAACTTTTGGTGATGGTCTATGTATATTGTTGCTTACGTAGTTGAACTTGACCATGCATCTGAAACCACAACCATGACCAATTCGGGCCCGGTCACTTTTTAGGTCTGTGTGACCACTCTCTGACCTTACAGCTTGTCTCTTGAGATGAATGACAGGTGTGTTGCAGTCACTGTGGTCTCAGCTGGCTAATGTTGTTTGGAAAGTCTTTGATCTCCAGCTGTCTCTGAAGACAGACACAGACTTTGAATACAGCTAGCAGCAGTGCTTTTGAAGCTGTGAATCGTCTCTTTCTGGTGAATCGAATCATGCACATCTTGCAGATCAGCAGGTGTGTTCTTTTCCTGTCGCCTCGATTACTCTCTCAGCTGCCAATCATGTCACAACGCATCAGCACTCATCAAACACCTATCAATCCCCTCACTGTGGGAAAGATAGGGTGATTTAGCTGGGATGTGGTTGGGTGGGTTGGCGTTTGTTTGTTTGTTTGTTTGCTTCCGTAACATACTGACTACACGGGACATGCCCCCCCGCACCCTCGTGCTTATGTTGATTTTGTCCATCCACACCAGACACGATCATGACACGCAGGTTAAAATATCAAAACCAACTGTGAAACAACTATATTAACTTGGGCGCATGTCAAACACAGATGACATTCATTGAAATGTAGCTATCTTGCTATTGCTAGCTATTTTGTCCTGATAGATGAACAATGGGTTGTTATTTTACCTGAAATGCATAACACCACAATTCAAGTGTTGTACACCATCACAAAGAAAAATTATTTTGTTTAGGCATTTCTTTAGAAACATTAAAAAAACGAATCAATTGTATTTCAAAAGAACATAATATTATCATTTAAGTTGTATTATTGTCACGGCTGGCTGAAGGACTGGACCAAGGTGCAGCATGGTAAGCGTACATTTTCTTTTTATTAAAAATGACACTGACAAAACCAAACCACGAAGCTTTGGGCTATGTGCCCTGAACAAAGTCAAAGTTAACTTCCCACAAAACAGGTGGGGGAAAAGGGTACCTAAGCACGGTTCTCAATCAGAGACAACGATAGACAGCTGTCACTGATTGAGAACCAAACCCATAGAAATAGAAAATCATAGAACATAACTGCCAACCCAAATCACACCATGACCAAAACAAAATAGAGACATAAAACGCTCTCTACGGTCAGGGCGTGACAATTATTTTACTTGTCTGTGTATAGTAGCCTATGCTGCCACAAGTGCTCATATGTAGAAGGCATGGGAATAGTGGCTGTAATATTCTACAAAAAAGTTATATTTTGAGTTATAAACCAGGTCATTCAAGCCCTGAATGCTGATTGGATGAAAGCCACGGGGATGACACAAAATGACTTGTTTACTGTTCTAATTACCTTAATAAACAGTTTATACAGTAAGGCACCTCAGGGATCACATTGTGTCTAAGAACAACGCTTAGCTGTGGAATATTGGCCATATACCACACCCCTTTGGGCCTTCTTGCTATGTTATACAATGGCTTTGTTGAGTACTTTTTTCTGATTGGCTTGAAGGGCATTCTAGAGTGCATTATTTCCCTATTGAAAATTGAAAAAACGTCATTGTTGAATTCGATTTTCATAACAGCAAGCTAGGACTGGTGATGGTTTGGTTAGCTAAACTAGCAAGTCTGCTTGTTTGGTTACCAAGGTAACTACTGGAAGTAAACTTGCTAGCTACGTCAGTGGATGTTGAACACATTTCTACCCGCAAATTAACACATTTCTAGCAGCATTTCTAGGAACACACTTTCCACGTCGTTCATTATTTTCCATAAAAACACATCTACGTTGATCACATAGAGCCCATGCTTTAATTTTAAGTAGTTTGGAAAATGTACACTGAACAAAAATATAAACGCAACATGTAAAGTGTTGGTCCCATGTTTCATGAGCTGAAATAAAAGATCCCAGAAATGTTCCATACGCACAAAAAGCTTATTTCTCTCAAATGTTGTACTCAAATGTGTTCACATCCCTGTTAGTGAGCATTTATACTTTGCCAAGATAATATATTCACTTGACAGGTGTGGCATATCAAGAAGCTGATTATTAAACAGCATGATCATCACACAAGTGCACCTTGTGCTGGAGACAATAAAAGACCACTCTAAAATGTGCAGTTTTGTCACACAACCCAATGCCAGAGATGTCTCAAGTTTTGAGGGTTACCTATGATGAATCGTTCTCCTCGTTAATCTTTCAAATACCCACGTTGGGTTGTATGCTCCTGTAAACAAATGACTCTTTTAGCTCTTGGCTATGCAGACGCTCGTTCACGTGGCTGGGAGGTGTGGGTGAAATGTTTGACTAACATACATTTAGTGAAGTTGGAAATTTACATACACTTAGGTTGGAGTCATTAAACCTAGTTTTTTTCAACCACTCCACAAATTTCTTGTGAACAAATTATAGTTTTGGCAAGTCGGTTAGGACATCTACTTTGTGCATGACACAAGTAATTTTTCCAACAATTGTTCACAGATAGATTATTTCACTTATAATTCACTGTATCACAATTCCAGTGGGTCAGAAGTTTACATGCACTAAGTTGACTGTGCCTTTAAACAGCTTGGGAAATTCCAGAAAATGATGTCATGGCTTTAGAAGCTTTTGATAGGCTAATTGACCTCATTTTAGTAAATTGGAGGTGTACCTGTGGATGTATTTCAAGGCCTACCTTCAAACTCAGTGCCTCTTTCCTTGACATCATGGGAAAAGAAAAGACAAGCCAAGACCTCAGAAAAAAACTGTAGACCTCCACAAGTCTGGTTCATCCTTGGGAGAAACGCCTGAAAGTACCACGCTCATCTGTACAAACAATAGAACGCAAGTATAAACACCATGGGACCACACAGCCGTCATACCACTCAGGAAGGAGACTCATTCTGTCTCCTAGAGATAAACGTACTTTGATGCGAAAAGTGCAAATCAATCCCAGAACTATAGCAAATGACCTTGTGAAGGTGCTGGAGGAAACAGGTACAAAAGTATCTATATCCACAGTAAAACGAGTCCTATATCGACATAACCTGAAAGGCTGCTCAGCAAGAAAGAATCCAATGCTCCTAAACCATCATAAAAAAGCCAGAGTACGTTTTGAAACTGCACATGGGGACAAAGATCGTACTTTTTGGAGAAATGTCCTCTGCTCTGATGAAACAAAAATAGTACTGTTTGGCCATAATGACTATTGTTATGTTTGGAGTGAAAAGGGGGAGACTTGCAAGCCAAAGAACACCATCCCAACCGAGAAGCACGGGGGTGGCAGCATCATGTTGTGGGGGTGCTTTGCTGCAGGAGGGACTGGTGCACTTCACAAAATAGATGGCATCATGAGGTAGGAAAATGATGTTCTACATATTGAAGCAACATCTCAAGACATCAGTCGGGAAGTTAAAGCTTGGTCGCAAATGGGTCTTCCAAATGGACAATGACCCCAAGCATACTTCCAAAGTTGTGGCAAAATGGCTTAAGGACAACAAAGTCAAGGTATTGGAGTGGCTATCACAAAGCCGTGACCTCAATCCTTTAGAAAATGTGTGGGCAGAACTGAAAAAGCATGTGCAAGCAAGGAGGCCTTCTAATTGAGTGTATGTCTACTTCTGACCCACTGGGAATGTGATGAAAGAAATAAAAGCTGAAATAAATCATTCTCTCTATCATTATTCTGACATTTCACATTCCTAAAATAAAGTGGTGATCCTAACTGACCTAAGACAGGGAATTTTTACTAGGATTAAATGTCAGGAATTGTGAAAAACTGAGTTTAAATGTATTTGGCAAAGGTGTATGTTAACTTCCGACTTCAACTGTACGTGTATATGTACACACCTACTAATTCAGTGGTTTTATTTTATTTTTGCTGTTTTCTACGTTGTAGTGTATAGTGACGACATCAAAAACTATGAAATAACATATGGAATCATGTAGTAACCAAAAAAGTGTTAAACAAATCTCAATTTATTTTCTTCAAATAGCCACCCTTTGCCTTAATGACAGCTTTGCATAGTCTGGGCAACCAGCTTCACCTGGAATTATTTTCCAACAGTCTTGAAGGAGTTCCCTCATATTCTGAACACTTGTTGGCTGCTTTTCCTTCACTCTGCGGCCCGACTCATCACCAACCTTTTCAATTCTGTTGAGGTCGGGGGATTGTGGAGGCCAGGTCATCTGATGCAGCACTCCATCACTCTCCTTCTTGGTAAAATAGCACTTACACAGCCTGGAGGTGTGTTGGGTCATTGTCCTGTTGATAAACAAATGATAGTCCCACTAAGCCCAAACCAGATGGGATGGTGTATCGCTGCAGATTGCTGTGGTAGCCATGCTGGTTAAGTGTGTCTTGAATTCTAAATACATCCCAGACTGTGTCACCAGCAAAGCACCCCCACACCATAACACCTCCTTCTCAATGCTTTTACGGTGGGAAATTCACTTGCGGAGATCATCTGTAAACCTACTCTGCGTCTCACAAAGACACAGCGGTTGGAACCAAAAATCTCAAATTTGTACTCCAGACCAAAGGGCACATTTCCAACGGTCTAATGTCCATTGCTTGTGTTTCTTGGCCCAAGCACCTTTGGGTCCTTTTAGTAGTGGTTTCTTTGCAGCAATTTGACCATGAAGGCCTGATTTTAGTGCTCCCGAGTGGCGCAGCGCTCTAAGGCACTGCATCTCAGTGCTCAAGGCTTTTTCACAACCGGCTGTGATTGGGAGTCCCATAGAGCGACGCACAATTGGCCCAGCGTTGTCCCGGGTTTTGCCGGTGTTGGCCCTCATTGTAAATAAGAATTTGTTCTTAACTGACTTGCCTAGTTAAATAAAGGTCAAATAAAAATAATTCACACAGTCTCCTCTGAACAGTTGATGTTGAGTTGTCTGTTACTTTTATTTGGACAGAAATTTCTGAGGCTGGTAACTATGATTAACTTTTCCTCTGCAGCAGAGGTAACTCTGGGTCTTCCATTCCTGTGGCAGTCCTCATGAGAGCCAGTTTCATCATAGCGCTTGATGGTTTTTGTGACTGCACAAGTTCCTGAAATGTTCCTTATTGACTGACCTTCATGTCTTAAAGTAATGATGGACTGTCAATAATCTTTGCTTATTTGAGCTGTTCTTGCCATAATATGGACTATGAATCTTTTACCAAATAGGGCTATCTTCTGTATACCCCCCACCCACCCACCTTGTCACAACACAACTGATTGGCTCAAAGGCATTAAGAATGAAAGAAATTCCACTAATTAACTTATAAGAAGGGACACCTGTTAATTGAAATACTTTCCAAGTGACTACCTCATGAAACTGGTTGAGAGAATGCCAAGAATGTGCGACGATGTCATCAAGTCAAAGGTTGGCTACTTTGAAGAATATAAAATATATTTAGATTTGTTTAATTAACCCTTTTTTGGTTACTATATGATTCCATATGTGTTATTTCATAGTGTTGAAGCCTTCACTATTATTCTACAATGTAGAAAATAGTTTTAAAAAATGTAAAAAATCCTTGAATGAGTAAGTGTTCTTTTGACCAGTAGTGTATTTTGAAACACTCGTGCAACGTGGCCGTTGTGGTTTGCATGCAACTCCCCAGAGTTAGTATGCATTATGCATGTTTCTCTTAATCGTTTCCTCAGATGTCCTCTGCCTGTCTTACTACACCCTGACGGCATCTGTCGGCGCCGTCAAGGAGCAGCCATTTTGAGGAATAGTCATTTATTCTCAGCCCTCTCAATTGTGCACAGGGTTGTAAGCATACAAGTATGTCTGATGCCACTTCCTGTGTTTCAGTGTTGCATCGGTTTATACACACCTGAGACGTAATCTCATTCCAATGAGAGCATTGAGTACTTTGTAGAGTTCATGTTTTCGTAAAGATGGTGAAAGACCTGTGTTTTCTCTGAAGATTTAGGATATTTCTAGAGCTTATAGGGGGCAATTTTTTTTTATTTTTTTTTACACAAGATTGGTTCTACCCAGGCAGTCCGCCCACCCACTCTCTCATACAGTGAAAGCAAGTGTCTCGCTGGTTAGCACTGTTTTACACCGTTTCACGTGCAATGGTTTCCTTGCTTCATAATAGAGCCCCCGTCAGGAGAAGAACGTCACACCGCGTATTTCTAGAAAGGGAAAGGAGGTCACTAATGAAAATGGCTTACCCTGATTGCTATCTAACTCAAGGGAGCGTTCACTTGCAGAAAGGATAGTGAAGGAGTTAGCAGACCACCTAAATCCATGAAGGAATGCTAATCATCAATAAACTGCAGCTTTATGATGTCGGGATATTTCTTGTGATAGGTGTGTTGTTTCAGTGAGGAGACCGTGTACTCTTCTGGGAGGTGGGATGGGTGTGAAGGAAGTCACACGCACACAGCAGAAATTATGATTTGGTGCTTCTCGCACTGTAGGTCAATGGCAATCTGGCACAAAGGGTAGGCATAATCCATTTCAACCCTGACACTTGTAGTCTGCCTAAGTACAAACACGATCAGCGATACATTTGTTTTTAATTAGGTGTATCTTGCAATTGCTCTCACATCGAAGTAGCATACCCCGTTCTTGTTATAGTGGGGCTATCAGGAGAACTAACCCTGACTCCACTTTGCTTGTGACCTGGTCAACATGCCTCTGCCCCACTTCTGACTGCCCTGCTTGTTTTCCAATTATTGTGACCACGATAATTTGGCTTGTCAAACCAATGCAAATGAGGAAGGGAATCAAAGACTAACAAGGTTTACTGCTTCTCTTCATTTTGTAATCAGAGTGTATGGAGATTTAGGCAAAATCTAGAATTGTCGTGTGTGATTCTGATTTAGCAAGCCCATGCTGTTATAGCTTGTAAACACCAAATCCACCCGTCAGTTACATCCAAACACACTGACCTTCCATTCCACTAGTACTATATCCACACACACACTGACCTTCTATTCCACTAGTACTATATCCACACACACACTGACCTTCCATTGCACTAGTACTTTATCCACACACTGACCGTCCATTCCACTAGTACTATATCCACACACTGACCTTCCATTCCTCTAGTATTTTATCCACACACTGACCTTCCATTCCTCTAGTACTATATCCACACACACGCTGACCTTCCATTCCACTAGTGCTTTATCCACACACTGACCTTCCATTCCACTAGTACTTTATCCACACACTGACCTTCCATTCCACTAGTACTTTATCCACACACTGACCTTCCATTCCACTAGTACTTTATCCACACACTGACCTTCCATTCCACTAGTACTATATCCACACACACACTGTCCTTCCATTACACTAGTACTTTATCCACACACTGACCGTCCATTCCACTAGTACTATATCCACACACACACTGACCTTCCATTGCACTAGTACTTTATCCACACACTGACCGTCCATTCCACTAGTACTATATCCACACACTGACCTTCCATTCCTCTAGTATTTTATCCACACACTGACCTTCCATTCCTCTAGTACTATATCCACACACACACTGACCTTCCATTCCACTAGTACTTTATCCACACACTGACCTTCCATTCCACTAGTACTTTATCAACACACTGACCTTCCATTCCTCTAGTACTATATCCACACACACACTGACCTTCCATTCCACTTGTACTTTATCCACACACTGACCTTCCATTCCACTAGTACTTTATCCACACACTGACCTTCCATTCCACTAGTACTTTATCCACACACTGACCTTCCATTCCACTAGTACTTTATCCACACACTGACCTTCCATTACACTAGTACTTTATCCACACACTGATCTTCCATTCCTCCAGTACTATATCCACAGACACACCGACCTTCCATTCCACTAGTACTATATCCACACACACTGACCTTCCATTCCACTAGTACTTTATCCACCCACTGACCTTCAATTCCACTAGTACTTTATCCACACACTGACCTTCAATTCCACTAGTACTTTATCCACACACTGACCTTCCATTCCACTAGTACTTTATCCACACACTGACCTTCCATTCCACTAGTACTTTATCAACACACTGACCTTCCATTCCTCTAGTACTATATCCACACACACACTGACCTTCCATTCCACTAGTACTTTATCCACACACTGACCTTCCATTCCACTAGTACTTTATCCACACACTGACCTTCCATTCCACTAGTACTTTATCCACACACTGACCTTCAATTCCACTAGTACTTTATCCACACACTGACCTTCCATTCCACTAGTACTTTATCCACACACTGACCTTCCATTCCACTAGTACTTTATCCACACACTGACCTTCCATTCCACTAGTACTTTATCCACACACTGACCTTCCATTCCACTAGTACTTTATCCACACACTGACCTTCAATTCCACTAGTACTTTATCCACACACTGACCTTCCATTCCACTAGTACTTTATCCACACACTGACCTTCCATTCCACTAGTACTATATCCACACACACTGACCTTCCATTCCACTAGTACTATATCCACACACACTGACCTTCCATTCCACTAGTACTATATCCACACACACTGACCTTCCATTCCTCTAGTACTTTATCAACACACTGACCTTCCATTCCTCCAGTACTATATCCACAGACACACCGACCTTCCATTCCACTAGTACTTTATCCACACACTGACCTTCCATTCCACTAGTACTTTATCCACACACTGACCTTCCGTTTCACTAGTACTATATCCACACACTGACCTTCCATTCCACTAGTACTATATCCACATACACTGACCTTCCATTCCACTAGTACTTTATCCACACACTGACCTTCCATTCCTCTAGTACTTTATCCACGCACTGACCTTCCATTCCACTAGTACTTTATCCACACACTGACCTTCCATTCCACTAGTACTTTATCCACCCACTGACCTTCAATTCCACTAGTACTTTATCCACACACTGACCGTCCATTCCACTAGTACTATATCCACACACTGACCTTCCATTCCTCTAGTATTTTATCCACACAATGACCTTCCATTCCTCTAGTACTATATCCACACACACGCTGACCTTCCATTCCACTAGTGCTTTATCCACACACTGACCTTCCATTCCACTAGTACTTTATCCACACACTGACCTTCCATTCCACTAGTACTTTATCCACACACTGACCTTCCATTCCACTAGTACTTTATCCACACACTGACCTTCCATTCCTCTAGTACTATATCCACACACACTGACCTTCCATTCCACTAGTAATATATCCACACACACTGACCGTCCATTCCACTAGTACTATATCCACACACACACTGACCTTCCATTGCACTAGTACTTTATCCACACACTGACCTTTCCACTAGTACTATATCCACACACTGACCTTCCATTCCTCTAGTATTTTATCCACACACTGACCTTCCATTCCACTAGTACTATATCCACACACACACTGACCTTCCATTCCACTAGTACTTTATCCACACACTGACCTTCCGTTTCACTAGTACTATATCCACACACTGACCTTCCATTCCACTAGTACTATATCCACATACACTGACCTTCCATTCCACTAGTACTTTATCCACACACTGACCTTCCATTACACTAGTACTTTATCCACACACTGACCTTCCATTACACTAGTACTATATCCACACACTGACCTTCCGTTACACTAGTACTTTATCCACACACTGACCTTCCATTACACTAGTACTTTATCCACACACTGACCTTCCATTACACTAGTACTTTATCCACACACTGACCTTCCGTTTCACTAGTACTATATCCACACATACACTGACTTTCTATTCCACTAGTACTTTATCCACACACACACTGACCTTCCATTCCTCTAGTACTTTATCCACACACTGATCTTCCATTCCACTAGTACTATATCCACACACACACTGACCTTCCATTACACTAGTACTATATCCACACATACACTGACCTTCCATTCCTCTAGTACTTTATCCACGCACTGACCTTCCATTCCACTAGTACTATATCCACACACTGACCTTCCATTCCTCTAGTACTCTATCCACACACTGACCTTCCATTCCACTAGTACTATACCCACACATACTGACCTTCCATTCCACTAGTACTATATCCACACACTGACCTTCCATTCCACTAGTACTATATCCACACACACTGGCCTTCCATTCCACTAGTACTATATCCACACACACTGTGGTGTTCCATTTGTATGCACCCCTACTGAGTCCTCCACAGCCAGACACGGTGTTGCTAGGCAATGCCATTAAATCACTTACGTGGGTAGCAAGCCTAGGAAAGCAGGAGTTGCTTTTTTGTCAGTTAGGCTTAGCCACAACTAGCTGATACCTCTTTAAAAGAGATATATTGTACATGTCATTACATTATCATGGACCCATAAATCCCTGAGTCCTGTGAACAGAAGTGTGTTATTGTGACACCGACAGCACCGTAGCTTCTCTTTAACTGACCTTGAAAAGAGAGGAGGGATGTCTGTCTGAGCCGGTGGGGGAGAGGTTATGAATGTTGCTTTGGTTTAAGTTCACGGGAAGAGGTGGAAATGTAATGTTACCTTGTCATAGACACTTGCCTTCCTAGAAAGAGGTGGCGCACGTATGTTGACATGTGTGATGTTGTGCCCCTTACCTGGTCGAATGACAGGGCTAGTCTCGTCTCAGTAGACCAGCACTCAGACTATAATATACAGTCTATGACTCTGACAGATAATGCCTGTTGCCCTTTGGTCGACTGAAAGGTGTTTTTGCTACATACGAAGGAGAGATCATGCTTGCTCACATCTCTCATCCTAACAACAATCGAATGACCCTTTCACATTTTGTAATCTTATTTCTCTACTGTAGATTTTAAGATTTAGGCACACTCAGAAAAGGGCATGCTCTCAAACAAAGAATCTGAATGTGGTTTGTGGTGTATTGTCCTCTTTTAAATGGGCCAGTGTCCTTTTTTAGATGAATAATCACAGGCTGAAGATCAGAGGGCACGGTGCTCAGGGAGTAGCAGGGAGAGGAACAGAAGGAGGGGGCTGAGGCTGGAGGCTGGCCAGGGTAGGGGAAGGCGCTAGGTGGACGGGCACTGAATATGGTACGGGTAGAATGGGCAAGGGCTGAATAGTATGTCATTATGAAGGGCTTGTCTTCTCTCTACCTCTGTCTCGCTCACATTCTATCTCTGTCTCTCCATCTCTCTCCCTTTGAAGAACCCTTAGGGGGATGGACAGACAGGAAGGAACAGAAGCCTCACACTGTCTTTCTGTCATTTTCAGCCTCTATGGATCCCCAGCTCCCTCTAAAATCACACCCTCCTGCCTATATCTCTTGTTCTCTCTCTGTGTCTCTCTCTTTCTGTTTCCCCCTCCCTCTCACACACACATTCAATGGCAGAAGTAGTTGGTCTTGCTGAGTTTCAATGACCAGTGAGTTCTCTTCCTCGGGCGGGAGGGGGAGGAGGAGGGGAACGACTGTCTAGGCTGGTAAACCCCCTGGGATGGGTGTCCTCTCCAGACAGGCTGGGCTGGCTGGTGGATGGAGGAGAGAGAGGTCAGGCAACAGGCACCCTGTCAGTCTGGCCTCTCAGATGGTCCACAGTGGCCAATTAGTGAGGAGCCTGAGAGTGCTTTGGCACAGCAGGTCACCGGTCAGGACTCGCACCCGCATTGGAGGGGACGGGAGCTCTGTGTCCGAAATAACAGGCCCAGTGCTGAGCCCTTGAGCTCACATAGACACACACAGTCGAAGAGTTACACATCTCTCGAAAAACCGGTTACCTGATCTCCTATCTGTTTGTTCCTGCTAATGAGAGTGGATCTGAGACATCTTTAATATGGATTCTGTGCATTTCATTGATTTGTCTGGATCTTTCCGCATCCACAGTCCACTGCTGCAGGGGGCTGATGACAGCTAAAATGCTTCTTCTCTCGGTCGAACACTGCTGTGCTGAGTGGTGAAATGGGTTTTGATGTTCAGGCTTTCTATTACTCAGAGGGTCTGTCTGCAGTCTCCAGTTGTTTCTTGTGTGATTTCATTGTTCAGTGTCAGTCTCATTGCAGAAGTAGGCTCTGTGCTGAGAGGGTATTTATTGCCTTTTATGGCCGATTTTCAGCGTCGGCGGAAAATATTTTTGGGATAAGAATATTCATAGTTTTAAAATTGAATAAATGAACGGGAAAATGTGTATTTCAGAATGTAGACATACTCCATATGTTAGAGCTCACTATAAGGAGTATAATAACAGCAAGGTGTTGTCTGTATCGTGTACGGTTCATAAATCGTAGGGTCTTACATGAGGAATGGATAGGTCTACTAAAACTACTTTCATCATAATTTTTTTCTCAGAAATGGTTTGTGATACAAATGTAAAAAAGCATGTCAGACATCCTTCCTCCCAATGAAGTTTGTGAGGATTGCCTAAACAAACCGGAGATAACAAAAATATTTTCTGTCTACGCTGGTGTGGAATCGCTCGCCCATAGCACGGTTTCCCAAACTCCATCCTGGGGCCCACCCTGCGTGCACGTTTTGGTTTTATCCCTAGCACTACACAGCTGATTCAGTAACCAACTGATCATTAAGCTTTGATTATTTGAATCAGCTGTGTAGTACTAGGGCAAAATTAAATAAAAAAATGTTTTCCCCCTTCATCAATCTACACGCAATACCCCATAATGACAAAGCAAAAACTGTTTTTTTTTTATAAATGTTTGCAAATGTATAAATAAATAAAAAATCTGAAATATCACATTTTATTGAACTATTCAGACCCTTCACTCAGTACTTTGTTGAAGCACCTTTGGCAGCTATTACAGCCTCAAGTCTTTTTGGGTATGACACTTCAAGCTTGGCACACCTGTATTTGGGGAGTTTCTCACATAGTTCTCTGCAGATCCTCTCAAGCTCTGCCAGGTTGGATGGGGAGTCGCTGCACCACAATCGGGTTAAAGTCCAGGCTCTGGCTGTGCCTCTCAAGGACAGTCAGAGATTTGTCCTGAAGCCACTCCTGCATTGTCTTGGCTGTGTGCTTAGGGCCGTTGTCCTGTTAGAAAGTGAACCTTTGCTCCAGTCTGAGGTCCTGAGCGTTTTTGAGCAGGTTTTCTTCAAGGATTTCTCTGTACTTTGCTCCATTCAACTTTCCCTCGATCCTGACTAGTCTCCCAGTCCCTGCAGCTGAAAAACATCTCCACAGCATGATGCTGCCACCACCATGCTTGGCCTGATTGGTGGTGCTGCAGAGATGGTTGTCATTCTGCAAGGTTCTCCCATCTCCACAGAGGAACTCTGGAGCTCTTTCAGTGTGACCATCGGGTTCTTGGTCACCTCCATGACCAAGGTCCTTCTCCCCCGATTGGTCAGCTCTAGAAAGAGTATTGGTTTTTCCAAACTTATTCCATTTAAAAATGATGGATGCCACTGTGTTCTTGGTGACCTTCAATGCTGCTGAAATGTTTCTAAATCATGTCCAATCAATTGAATTTACCACAGGTGGACTCCAATCAAGCTGTAGAAACATCTCAAGGATGATCAATGAGAACCGGATGCTTTTTTTTTTTGCAAACATTTTTAAAAACCTGTTTTTGCATTATATTGTGGGTAGATTGAGTATTTCTGTATTTTTTTAATACATTTTAGAATAAGGCTGTAATGTAAAAGAATGTGGAAAAAGGGAACGGGTCTGAATACACTGTACACCCAGGGCAGGACCGAGTTTGGAAAACCCTGGTCTATAGGACGTAATACTATTGAATTTCTGTGACCGTAAGTAATTGTGTAGGGTTGAGAAGCACATTCAATTTGGTGCAGCTCGTACAAGTGTGACTGCAGTTGAATTATTCTGCTGCGGTAAAAAATGGAACTTGGTGGAGAGCAAGACTTGTGTACTGCATCTCTGTCTGTTTACCTGTGTGTGTGTGTGTGTGTGTGTGTGTGTGTGTGTGTGTGTGTGTGTGTGTGTGTGTGTGTGTGTGTGTGTGTGTGTGTGTGTGTGTGTGTGTGTGTGTGTGTGTGTGTGTGTGTGTGTGTGTTTCTGAGTGAGCTTTTGGAACTGACTCGTTGGGTGTGAACATATGTTCTGCTCTGTTTGCCACACAGACAAGACTTAGATGCTCTAGAATCTAGGTGTGTGTGTGTGTGTGTGTGTGCATGCACGCTCTCTCTAGTGTATCCTACCTCGATGATTTGCAATGCACTCAGGCTATTGCCCTTTATCAGTGACACTGGCACCTCTCCTGACCATGTACTCATCACAGCCATCACATCCCCTGTGGAGCAAGACTGGCTCTTCAGAAGACACAAAGGCCCAGAGCGAGAACACACACCCACCCACACAGCGTTAAATAACAATGCTCTCGCTACCGTTCAGCCTGAAACTCTTTAAATGCCAGCATCACTCTCCTGATGCAACACACGCTATCGTTAGCTGTACAGAGGAGATCGATAAGCACAGGCATCAGTTCGATTGAGACGTGGGGCTGATTATGGGGTGAAGATACGATCAAAGACAGAATCTTAGAACTTTCATCCAAATGCGAATAGATATTACTGATTGAGTGTCCTCCCAAGGAAATCTCTTTCTGACAAGAGTGCTGAATTGTATTTACTCAGGATGCTGTTCTAGGAGGTGTTGGGCTTGATGTGGTTAACCACTTGGAAGCTAGAAGGAATCCTTGTCTCCAACAGGACACGGTGTGTGTATTTGGTTAGCTGTGGAAGGATGCTTGTCCACATGAGTGTGTGTGTAGTAACAGTCCTCTCTGCAGGTCTCTGTGCCCACCCCTGAAGGCTGGCCACTGGGGGCATTCACTCAGACTGGCATCCACAGGGGACAATTCCAGACCGTTGTCTGCCTTATCCGATTTGGAATGAGGGAAAAATACCCTTTTTGTGTTAGGCTTTTACAGCCAAAAGGTCCTCAACCACATTTCTAACCCTGTATCAGGCGTGAGATTCTGTGAGCTGCACAGAACATGGCCATTCAGATGTACGGTAATGCACCAAGCTGTTCACTTGAATGATAGACCCGTCATAAAGGCTTTGATGTGCCAAATTCATTAGGGCGTGTGGTGCCACTCCAGAGTGGCATTAGTTAGACCTAGTCATGCCACACATTGGGAGTGACACCACACGCCCTAATGAATTTGGCACATCAAAGCCTTTATGACGGGTCAATCATTCAAGTGAACAGTTTGATGACCAATTTGTGACTTCAATCTGTGTCCAGACAGTGCCTTGTGTTGCTCAGACTTCTTTTAGTTTAACATCTGATGTTAATACAAAGTTCTGGATGGTTATTCTAACAATTTAAAGGCTAATGGTGTGTGTTGGAGAAGAAAATGCAAATGGCCATATTGACTGACAAGTCAAAAGCAAACCTTCACTACATGTGTAATTTCACCTATCCTTCCAATCCCTTCCGAAGTGGCTGGTAGACGAAGGCTCCGTACTGGAAGTACAGCAGGTTGTTATTTCAGCAGCTTGGTCTCAAGGTTCTCCCAGTCTGATAGAAGCTGTGCTTTTTTGTTCTGCTGAAATTAATATAGAGACGTGTGTCCTGGTGGGAGTAGAGAGAGTCTGGGCATATAGGGAATGTGTGAGTTTGTCCTCTGGCTTCATAATGTGGAAGGACGTGCTTTGGTGTGTGTGTGTGAGTGTCGGAGTAGGAGACTTATCTTCCATCTCCAAGTTTGTTGATCTCTCTCCATCTCGCTAGGCTCTGTGTTGAGCATACCAATGGAACCTCGTTGCGGTGTCACATTTCTCAGTATTTCTGCGACACATGAAGGTGGAAACACATTCTCACTCATACCTTGTCTCTCACACACACACACACACACACACACACACACACACACACACACACACACACACACACACACACACACACACAACACTGCCAAGCCGTCCTCGAGGGTGAGAGTTTCTATCAGCCTCATAGCCGCTGGTTCGCTCCCTTCAATGCTCAGGACGGAGAGGGGGAGAGAGAATGGAAGGAAAAGACAGGCGGAAAATGAGAACATTTTCATGCTGATTCTATTTTTAGGCTTGCTCCATTTCGACACTCCTGATCACTCCGTATACACGGGTAACCGTCTCGACAGAAAATGGGTACAGGATAGAAGAAAGGGGGAAAAAACACACCTCTAACAAATGTTGGATAATGGTGTGGAAATGAAAGCCCCCCTCCATTCAAATGGATTGAAATAAGTCTCATGTTTGTATCTCCGACGTAATTGTACAGTGCTACTAATTGCCTATTAGCTGAGTATTTTCTGCCCAGGTCTCTCTGTTGTGTCGTTGCTCCCCTACTCTGTTTTCTGTATAATTCTACTTTTTTTTTTTACCGCACTTGTGTTTTCATTTGGGTATATTGCTTCACTAATTGATGAGCGTGTTTTATAGTCGATACACAGCGATATCTTCTGTGTGTAAGTTGTCGCAGAGGATACATTGTCCAGGGGAGTCAGACGTACAGCCCAATCCGGGCCCGCGGGTGGTTTGTGTAAAACATTTGAATAAACAAATGAAATACAATTACATTTGTAAAAATTGTGGGGGGAAACAAACTCGATATACTTTTTAAATCTGAACCCAAATGGGAACTGTGTAGGAATGATAATGGACCTACATGCATACAGTTTCTTTACTGTGTCCAGCTCGCTTAAAATCACCAAAATGGAAGGCAGTAGGGGGAATATAAAAAATTCCCAAAAGGATGGCAAGAGGACTAATTTTAGCAAATTTTGACGACAAGGAAATATAACCAATTTTTCAGTGTGGCACTCCAGACCTCGGTGAAGACAGAATGCGGCCCCTGGGGCAAAATGAGTTTGACAACCATGCTCTAGTCAATTTTCAGCTCTGATCACTTATGTTGAAGCCTCTTTCGACGACTACTTTCCTCTGTTGTTTTGTCTGACCTTGTCTGTGTTCCTTTCCGTGTGTGTACAGTATCCATCGATTTAACGCAGGATGTGTTTGTACAGTCCCTAACGGCATCTCTCCCCCTCTGTCCTCTGTGTTGTAGTGGTCAGCAGGCCTTCCTCCTGGAGAATGTTCCGTGTGACAACGCCAGCTGTAAGGATGTGGGCCGCATGTTTCGAGTCCACTGGGACCAGTCTGACCTGGGGGCCATCCCCGGGGCCGCCGTGGCCACCTTCTTCGACATCTATGAGGATGTGAGCACATCCCTCTATTCCTCTCAACCTCTCCTCCTCTCTCGCTCTCTTTCTCTCGAATTAGCCCAGGCTTCCCTCTTCACGCCTTGACGTTGTCACACAACCAACAGCTCTGCTGATTTTTTTTTTAAAGGAAGACCACTGTTGACCTCGGGCTCTCGCGTCTCATCATTAACCAGCAGCGGAGTTGTTACTACCCTAGTTATGACTGGGAGACTGGCAGGCTGGCCGCTGTCAATCACTTTAGGATAGCTGTTTTTCTCTCTGTCTTGTAGTCTAGATCCCACCCGCAGCTGTGGATAGGGCAGGTTAGATCACCCTGACAGTCATGTTTGTCATGTAGTCTCATATCATCGCAGAGCAGAGTTTAGTAGGATTTTGTTTCAATTTGTATGACAACCCCCACAAATTCCAAATTTGAATGGCACAGAAATCCATTGGGAGTGTTTTTCATTATGTCTGCAAGAATTGGCTCTTTTCAATGCATCTTCCAGTATGGTTAGTCTTGTTAATTGTCCTGTTTGTGGGTGGCCTTGGATCCTCTTTTGACAACAGTCTCCCTGAGAGGCTTCAGCCGAGGCTGGAAATGGCACGCTCATGAGGCACTCTCTCCCACGCTGGCCTGCAGATTAGAGCAGCATCTCTCTCCTAATCCCACTCTGGGCCGACGGAAGGGTGTGCCAAGACGAGCATGTCACTGCAGGGCACGACAAGCGCAGGATGCCAGCCCGGCCCTGGCACAGTGTAGCGACAGGGCCTGACAGACGGAGCACGGTCATTGTCCCCCTAGGAGCCCAATCAGCTCACAGCACAGCCCCCCTCTGAGATGAGATGTGTGCGGATGAGATGTGTAGATAAGACAGGTTGGGGCCCAACAGCCCTTCAGGAGATTTGGAGAGTGGGGCTCGGCTGCATCTCAAATCTGGTGGTCTTTTTTAAAATCTTTAAACACACACGTAGCTTTCATCCTGCCCAAGATTCACCATCTGGGACAGCTTAAGTTTTCCTCCACTCCATCCTTCTCCCTGCGAGCGCTGTCTCGCCCTGACTTCACTCCGTCACTGCCTGCCTCCTGGCATCCCTCTCCTTCATTGCCGCGTCCAAGACGGCCTTGCCTTCTTAGAGTTTACATAATCAATGTGTTTTGTTTTGGCTGTGGGATTTATTTATGACGTGTGTTTTAGTGCGGTATACCCTGTCTCCTCGTTTCAGTAGAGGGAGTAGGTATCCATCTCCTATCTCTGGGAGTTGGCTCATTTTCTCTGTAATTCCCTGAGAGAGAGCGTGTGAGAGAAGTGCAGATAACTGCTGTAATGGAGGATTTGTCCTCCGTTTATAACGGGGATGAAGTGGTACATCAGAAGAGACCGTCAAAGGAAGCTTTGCCCCCGTTTCCTTTTGTCCGTCATGTATTACCATTTCTCATTTGCAGGGAATATTGGATATGATCGTGCTCAGCAAAGAGGAGGGGAAAGAGGGCTTCGCCATCCACGCTTTGAAGAACACCTTTGAAGCCGACGCGTACTTCGTCAAAGTGATTGGTGAGTCGGAACTTTTCACCTTCTGCTGTTAGCGTGCGTGCGTGTGTGTGCGTGCGTGCGCGCGTGTGTGTGTGCGCGCGCGCGCATGAGTCCATGTTTGTGAACATTAACATTAGTATGCATGCATTGTATTCCTTTTCTGTGTGCATGCCTTTGTTTCTCTCCAGTTATGTTTAGACTCGACAGTTCTGTTTGAACATTTTAATGTGAATCTCCCCTTTTCCCCACTGCATAAAAGTTTTTTTTTAAATGAATGCACTCCTCTCAACATAAGGGGGGCGAAGAGTTTTTTTCCGATCGGACTGTTTTCAGGATATCACAAGGACGTCCTCATTCCCTGAGACAAGAGTCGGCAGCGGTGTATACGCTCCGTTGACTGCAGGCTACATCCCTATTAGTTTGCATTAGACAACAGCACACGCATCGATACAAACACGAATGACTGCAGGGCATGCATCTCCCAGCATCCTTTGGGTGTTTTAACTGAACTTCTCACCTCCATTCCTCTGTGTGGCTCCCCTCCCCAGCCTACAAGAAAAAGTAGCAGTGTGGCTGTAGTGATGGCGGACATTTGGGAAGCTGACATTTTTGGAAAACGGAAAGTGTCCCCTAAAAAGCTACTTTCATGCCATTTTAGTCCTGCCTGCTGGGTTTTAATTAAAGGAAAAGCACTTATTTTCTTCTCCTTCATTCTCTCTCCCTCACAGCCCCACTGGTGGGCTTTTTTTTGGAGCTATGACTGCTCCTCTGCCTATAGCATCAGGCCCAGACATGGAGACTGACTTGCACACATACACATACACTCCCTCAACTCACACGACTGACCCCGGGAGGATTTTTCCACTTCTCTTTTCTGAGGTGTTGGTTGTTTCTCTTCAGTAAAGCACTGATAGATCAGGAGTGTGCTGAAGTTGTCAAGTGGCCCGGAGATGGAGGAAGCACTCTGGTAATTAACTATGAATCTCAAACTGCTCCCAGGCTGCCTGTGCCCTCTTTCTCCTGCTGTGGCGTACAGTACACGTCAAATGGCCCTCTGCGTTGCGCATGCTCGCTTGCCTCTTGACGACGCACGCCGTGAACCCAGAGAGACGAGCGCCGTCCACCTATTGCTCTAACGTACTCCTCCTGTCTGCTAGAGCGCTCAGCGCAGCGTGGATATCCTCCCCTTTACAACCCAGTCTTGGTGTCACACAATAACACACTAGTGGGCATGCAGAGCAAACTCTGCTGTCTCGCAGTTTGGCTGTGACTGTTTGAAACGCGAGCCGCGTCTTCCTTCCCGCCCAGCCCTCAGCAGGAAGAAAGCCTGTGAACGTAGTAATGGTCGGAGGTGTTTAAGAAGGATTAGGTAAACTGTGTTTGGGTGCAGAGGGAAGATGGGCCCGGGGTTCACTCACAGTCTGACTGTGTTGTTGTGGTGATCAGAGGGACGGTGTCAGGGTTAGAGAGGGAGGGAACGGGAACATGTGTAGGAATTTAAGGTTGGGATTGACTGACAGACTTGTCAGTGTTGAACATTGAAGAAGGTGGACATTGATGGAAGAGGAGCAGGTGATCTGGCCTAATGGAAGTCCATTCAGGACGACAGTTTCTGGGGTTCTACCAACATGCAATCAATAATGGATGGGGTTTTGTCGCTGCCAGTCCATAGGGTGTTTTTTGACAAGGCTCAGACCCGAGCAACCCCACCCTCCTCCTCTTGTTGGTGTGTCGTACGTCAGGAAGTGGCGGCCCCCCTGGTGACGGGGGCTGCTTTCCGCCGCCTTCAGATCCCCTGAGCTCTTATCGAGCGGCCTCGCTGTGGTATTGACTTTAAGTCTGGGTCACTCGCGGGATGAAATTATAAGATATGGTCCATGGTGGGACCCAGAGACACAGCTAATTTCTGTATTCAGTGCCCAGCCTAGGCCTAGGATTGATCTATTTAAACTCATCTTCAAACGGCGCCTGCCTCTGGTTCCTGAGGCTCCGGTGCTATTATGCTTAACGTGCCAGCGCCTGGTGCTCTGCAGGTCACTGGTCTGCTGGTCTACTGATTTGCCCATCTTAATCTTTTCTTTTTATTGGCCAGTCTGAGATATGGCTTTTTCTTTGCAACTCTGCCTGGAAGGCCAGCATCCCGATGTCGCCTCTTCACTGTTGATGTTGAGAATGGTGTTTTGTGGGTACTTATTTAATGAAGCTGCCAGTTGAGGACTTGTGAGGCGTCTGTTTCTCAAACTAGACACTCTAATGTACTTGTTCTCTTGCTCAGTTGTGCACCGGGGCCTCCCACTCCTCTTTCTATTCTGGTTAGAGACAGTTTGCGCTGTTCTGTGAAGGGAGTAGTACACAGCGTTGTACCAGATCTTCTGCTACTTGCAATTTCTCTCATGGAATAGCCTTCATTTCTCAGAACAAGAATAGACTGACGAGTTTCAGAAGAAAGTACTTTGTTTCTGGCCATTTTACCCTGTAATTGAATCCACAAATGCAGATTTTAAAAAATTGATTTCACCTCTAATTAACTAGGCAAGTCAGTTAAGAACAAATTCTTATTTACAATGACGGCCTAGGAACAGTGGGTTAACCTCCCCGGCAGGTAGCCAAATGCTCCAGATACACATCTAGTCTAAAGAAGGCCAGTTTTAATCAGAACAACAGTTTTCCAAAATGTTTTTTTAATGATCAATTAGCTTTTTAAAATGATGAACTTGGATTAGCTAACACAATGTGCCATTGGAACACTGGTGTGTGTGTGTGTGTGTGTGTGTGTGTGTGTGTGTGTGTGTGTGTGTGTGTGTGTGTGTGTGTGTGTGTGTGTGTGTGTGTGTGTGTGTGTGTGTGTGTGTGTGTGTGTGTGTGTGTGTGTGTGAACGTCCCTTTTTCAGGACCCTGTCTTTTAAAGTTAAGTCGTAAAAATCCAAGTAACTTCACAGATCTTCATTGTAAAGGGTTTAAACACTGTTTCCCATGCTTGTTCAAGTAACAATTACTGAACATGCACCTGTGGAACGGTCGTTAAGACACTGACAGCTTATAGACCGTAGGAAATTAAGGTCACAGTTATGAAGACTTAGGGCACTAAAGAGGCCTTTATACTGACTCTGGAAAACACCAAAAGAAAGATGCCCAGGGTCCCTACTCATCTGCATGAACGTGCCTTAGGCATGCTGCAAAGAGGCATGATGACTGCAGATGTGGCCAGGGCAATACATTGCAATGTCCGTACTAAGACAGCGCTACAGGGAGACAGGATGGACAGCTGATCGTCCTCAAAGTGGCAGACCACGTGTAACAACACCTGCACAGGATCGGCACATCCGAACATCACACCTGCGGGACAGGTACCGGATGGCAACAACAACTGCCGAGTTACACCAGGAACGCACAATCCCTCCATCAGTGCTTGGACTGTCTGCAGTAGGCTGAGAGAGGCTGGACTGAGGGCTTGTAAGGCCTGTTGTAAAGCAGGTCCTCACCAGACATCACCGGCAACAACGTCGCCTATGGGCACAAACCCACCGCTGCTGGACCAGACAGGACTGGCAAAAAGTGCTCTTCACTGACGAGTCTTGGTTTTGTCTGACCAGGGGTGATGGTCGGATTCGCATTTATGGTCGAAGGAATGAGTGTTACACCGAGGCCTGTACTCTGGAGCGGGATCGAGGTGGAGGGTCCGTCATGGTCTGGGACGGTGTGTCACAGCATCATTGGACAGAGCTTGTTGTCATTGCAGGCAATCTCAATGCTGTGCGTTACAGGAAAGACATCCTCCTCCCTCATGTGGTACCCTTCCTGCAGGCTCATTCTGACATGACCCTCAGCATGACAATGCCACCAGCCATACTGCTTATTCTGTGTGTGATTTCCTGCAAGACAGGAATGTCAGTAATCTGCCATGGCCAGCGAAGAGCCCGGATCTCAATCACTTTGAGCACGTCTGGGACCTGTTGGATAAGAGGATGAGGGCTAGGGCCATTCCCCCCAGAAATGTCCGGGAATTTGCAGGTGCCTTGGTGGAAGAGTGGGGAAACATCTCACAGCAAGACCTGGCAAATCCGGTGCAGTCCATGATCAGGAGATGCACTGCAGTACTTAACGCAGCTGGTGGCCACACCAAATACTTACTGTTACTTTTGATTTTGACCTCAACCCTTTGTTCAGGGACACATTATTCCATTTCTGTTAGTCACATGTCTGTGGAACTTGTTCAGTTGATGTCTCAGTTGTTGAATCTTGGTATCTTCATACAAATATTTACACATGTTAAGTTTGCTGAAAATAAACGCAGTTGACACAAGGAGTCGCTAGTGCACGATGAGCCAAGTAAAGCCAAAACCTCCTCTAACTCAGGCGGCGCTGGGCCAATTTGTGCACCAATTTGTGTACCAATTTGTGTAACCAGCTAAAGAGATGCTCTTAGTGAAAATGTGTTTGGAGTTACTGTACCTTTCTATCTAATAGGCTATGTTACAGTGTAAGCTTCCCAATTTTAATAATGAAAAACGATTTTCCGAATCTATTCATTTTTAAATGTAGATTACTTCTCCTTTGCAATTATCATTCAGCTGATGATTTTGGGCAAACGCACAATGGGGGTCCCTGGGCAAGAAAAGTTTGATGGCAAGAAAAGTTTGATGACCCCTGGCCTATGAAACTGGCTCTAATTACTGCCTCATTGAGGCCAGTGTTAACTCAAACTGGCCCTTCAATTAGGGGAGTTAATCAGGTAGCTGAGCGTCACACCGGGACCCAGGGAAGATGATTCCCAGCCGTTAGGGGAGACCAGGATCCGTCTATCACAGAAAGTCAGAGATCTGTTTTGACTGAAGAAATAGGCAGTGTGGCACTGCTCTTACAATGTTACAAGTATTTACTACACTGAACTAGCCGAGTTCAGCAGGCAAATCCCCCTGATCTACCAGGTGATTCATAAAAAGACAAGAGACATTGAGAGTCAAAGTAGAAACGTTATAGAAAGGGGTTGCAGAGATGTTGTGTGTGTCGGTGGGTGCGTGCGTGTGAGTGACAGACCGACCAGAACAATGTGAGCTGATTTACGTTCTCCTCCTCTCGAGTTGAGATGCAGATTCGCTGCATTGAGGAACATCTGCAGGCTTTGTTTAGTCCAGTACACATCCTCCTTTCCCTTTCTCTCTCCGCCTCTGCCAAGCTGTCAGTCAGGAAATATCCGCCCTCGCTCACATTTTAATTCAGCTCAACAGATGAGGGAGCTTTCATAGAGACATTGCTCTTCGCTCTCTTTTGGAATTTCAAGACACAAGTCCATATTTCTGGAGGTTTCTCTGCTGGTTTATTGGTTAATTCTGCATTTAGTGTGTAATGTCGAGTGGTGAGTTAAAGTATACAGAATTAAACTAAGATAGGCAGCACGTGTGAAGTGCTCAAAAAGGCAAATATCAAATGTGAGAAGAAGATTTGGAAAACAAGGATATAGTATAAAAATATATTGATTACTGTGTTTCCCCTCTCCAATAGCTGTCAATCTGACACAACTTTGAAAGTACTTCCAGTGTTATCATTTTGCTGAAGTAAACTATTCTCCCATGTCCAGTAGTCATCCATTCACTTTGCTCTTAAAGGTCTTCTGTCTACTCCACCACCCTCAAATATAATACATCTCCGGGAGTACAGATGGAATATTTCATTTCACGTCTGCAGCCTGCAGATGATTGACAGCTAAAGCGTGTCCTTCAAATAAGCCTCAAACAAAGGTAGTTGAATGATGTCAGAGCAGCAGGCGAGGTATGACCATGACTTACCATTAGATCAGTCCGACATGACAGATAACTAGACTTCAAAACCGTCTTGGAAGAGATTGACATTATGCACACACACACACACACACTCTTCCTTCGTGGATTACTCAACTATGAATGAGCAGTGGGTAGAAAGACTGTGTGCGTGCGTGTGTTATGATTGTGTGTGTGTGGCGGCAGGTAGCCTACCAGTTAAGAGCGTTGGGCCAGTGAAAGAAAAGGTCGCTGGTTCAAATCCCCGACCCGACTAGGTAAAACATCTGCCTGTGCCCTTGAGCAAGGCACTTCACCCTAATTGCTCCTGTCAGTCGCTCAGGATAAGAGAGTCCGCTAAATGACTAAAATGTCAATGTAAACGTGTGTCACTGCCTGTCTGGCAGACAAGAAGCCTAGGGTCAGCACCAGCCCAGATTAGGCCTTGAGGAAAAGGAAAGCAGCACCTCGGACTGCTCAGCTGTCAGTGTAAGATTGCTCATTGATTGAAATGTGTAGCCACTGGCATGGCGTGGTGACATGACGTGTCTTCCCCCTGTCAAGAGGCAGCCAGCCCAGCTCCGTGTGTGACGTCATCTGACAGCTTGGAGTGGCTCTTCTTTTCTTGTGACGTTGGCTTGGTTTCCATGGTTCCCTATGGATTTTTTTTTGTGATGATGATTCGAAGGCGATTTCAAATGTGGGAGCCGTCAGACAGCACCCAGAGGGTAGGATCTGGAGGGACTGGACTGGTGGAGGATTTGGACCGTTGGACCTGGGAAGGCAGTTGTCAACCCAGATCAGCTACAGACTCTGATGCATGTACCCTGCTGTTCTGTTAGCTCCACTCTACAGTCCTGGAACAGAGTCTCATTCAGAGCACATCAACAGCACCGTGCAGCTCTGAATTATGGTGCTGTCTGATTACAGGTCAATCTGATGCAGCCAAGAACAGAGGGAGGGCATCTCCTACTGCTCTCATTAGGATGTCAGAGATAGCTCAGACAGCTGGCCTCACCTGTGTGTGGGATTGTGTGTGTGTGTGATTGTGTGTGTGTGATTGTGTGTGTGTGATCGTGTGTGTGCGATTGTGTGTGTGCGATTGTGTGTGTGTGTGTGCGCATGCATGTGTGCGCGCTTGTGCACATGATGTTATTTCCTCCGAGCCATGCTTGGTGTTCTGCTCAATGAGGCGGAACGATGAACCGGACCCTCATTCCCTTATCAACCCGTCTGTCTGATAAGTCTACAGCCCATGCACCGGCCTGACGGCAAAGTAGCTACATGCCACCTCTTAAAACATTGCAGGATGATAGCAGTGTGACATATATCCTAACACCACAAGAAATCCCACCTAACTCATGGCGACAGCCAGCAACTGAGATAGCGAAGTTCTCATTCTGCTGCATGGTCCCTCGCAGGCATAGACATTCAATAAACCCAAAAGCCTTCTCTCCAAATGCCTCAGTGAATATGTCTGTTGACGATCATGTGAAGCCCTCTTGAAGATGTCATAGTTTGCAGTGTATAGAATCCCTTATCTCTACTATAGGCTATATGAAGCTCTTGGACAAAGCCCTGGCAATAAAGAAGCACATTATCCATCAGATGAATCCATAAAAAGCTCATCAAAAACATATTATCAGGTCTTTTGAATGTTTATTTATTCTCCTCTAAAGCTGCTCTCTTAGCCCGACCCTGTGAGTTCTGTATGTCCCACACTTCACTTTAGACTGGCACATCATTAGAGGGCACTCACTCTCTACAGTCACTTTTTACAGATGGAGGATCTTAATTTGATCACTATTGTGTTGCTGAGAATGCAAACGTGTCGTGAAATTTGAGTTTTAAAAAGGCTTCTAAAATGTGTCATTTCCACTTAGAAATGTCATACTTGATTTGCCCTAATGTAAAATGTAGTAGCCCCTACAACAATGTCCATTAAATATAATTCACATAATAATTCACATTTCCTGTTGCTGCAGGATTATTTTCCTGCTGTAGCAAACTGGATCAAATTAAGATCCTACATCTGTGCACACAAAGAACACAAACACACACTAGTAGACAGGCCCAGGCGTACGCAGGCAGAATACACTGACATACCATTTCATCCTCCACGTCAGTGGGCAAGTCCTGCTGGGGAGCTGCCGACAGCATTGACATTGCCCTTGTCGCAGCTCCCTCTGACAAATAGCTCTATCCAACAGAGTAGAGGCAGCAGACCAGCGTCTGTGTGCACAGTTGTGGATTTCTGGATAAACCCTGAATACTTACTGTGTTAGCGGTCCCAGGTCTGTATGTGACCCTTACTTTGCTACCTGTTGCATGCGAGTTTAATGAATGACAACAGAAGAGAAAAAGCGAGCTGTGATGTAAGACCGGGTTCTTAGAAGGCAGGGGGGGGGGGTTGCTCTGTGAGAGTCAGAGAGGGAGAGTTGTCTATCTTAGCACACAGAGAAGCATCCACATCCTGGAGCAGTAGACGCATGGCCAGTGATTCGTGAAGGACAGCGGCGAGGCACGCTCCCCGTCTCGGTCTCTCTCCCCGAGCCACACATCACTGCCTGCGTCAGGCACTTTATGGAGTCTCTATGTCAGCGCCATTGATTGGATTTACCCATTCTACTAACCAATTTACGGCACCACACGCTCACAGTCCCCATAGTCCTTTAAACAAGCCAGAGAAGATGTTGCACTAGCTCCTCTTTATAGTGGCCACGAGTGACTCGTGATCACATCTTTGCTATGAACACTTAGAAAGAGAAGGGGTTTGTAATCCAACCTCTACACCATGGGTCAGTGTGGATTGGAATTAACTTGGCGTTCTGGGAACTTGGCATGGTGAGAATAGTAATACAAGTTCCAAAAATCGAAATGAATTTGGAGAGGATAGCCTTAGCTATATGAGATCGGTTCAACCCAAGCAGAGACTGGGTCAGTATTGCGCATGGTTTTCAATGAGCAAACAGAAACACCCTTCTGGGTATAGAGGCCCAGTGTTTTATGATCTATTGACCTGCTCTGTCCTCTGTACACGGCTGACAGGTGTTAGACCTGATCCCAGGCCCCGGTTTCCCAGAAGCATGTTAAGGCTAACTTCATCGCTAGAACAATTGAGCTCAATGGTTTCAACAATGAACGTAGCCTGGGAAACCGGGCCCAGGTCAATGTTTGATCAGATAGATATCTGCATTCTCATGTCCTGATTAGGGCTGTAACCGATGAAATCAGCAGCAGCAGAACATATACCTTTCAACATGGGCAGTATCGATCCCATCAACCACAGAGGTATAGCCCCCGAACCCAATGAATTGCTCCACGTGGAGGTCAAAGGGCCTCATCTCAGGGCCTCCCGAGTGGCGCAGCGGTCTAAGGCATTGCAGTGCTTGGCGTCACTACAGATCCGTGTTTGATCCCGCTAGCGACTCTTGTGGCGGGCCGGGAGCATGCATGCTAACACTGTTGCCTGGCGTACGGTGTTTCCTCTGACACCTTGGTGCGGTTGGCTTCCGGGTTCAGCGAGCAGTGTGTCAAGAAGCAGTGTGGCTTGGCAGGATCGCGCTTCGGAGGACACACGGCTCTCTACCGTCGCCTGTCTCAAGTCCGTACTGGAGTTGCAGCGATGTGACAAGAACATAAGTACCAATTGTATAACACGAAACACGTCCTTCAGTTCCATACGGTATGGCTACACGGTCCAACAGCGACGGTCGGTTTCTGGGACTAAGCCTAGTAGCTCTAAAGAGGAATGACTTTCATGTGTTTACTTTTGAATGGGGTTGTTTGTTTATCTGCATTACAGAGTCCAGTCAGCGAGCAGCAGCAGTGCAGGATGCATGGTGGTAGATCCCAATTAAAGAAGTATTCAGTTCAACTTCAATGTGCAAATTACCAGCGCCAGCTAATTAGTATGCTAATGTATTAATTCCTCTTATTGCTGATTTAAGAATTCAGGATTTTTTTCCTTGCTGCTCCATATGCACACAAATACCCAAATACACTTCCCCTGCAGCTTATTATTGAGCTCATTTATTCTCTGTGTTTATTTTACGACCCTTTTCTTTTTTTTCTTCTCTTGGTATTTTTTCCTCTTATTTACAGTGCAATTTTATTTAAAAAAATATATATATATATATTTCATCTTTTTTATTTAAACAGGTAGGCCAGTTGAGAACAAGTTCTCATTTACAACTGCGACCTGGCCAAGATAAAGCAAAGCAGTGCGACAGAAACAACAACACAGAGTTACGCATGGGATAAACAAACATACAGTCAATAACACAATAGAAAAATCTATGTTACAGTGTGTGCAAATGTAGTAAGAATAGGGAGGTAAGGCAATAAGTAAGCCTTAGTGGCAAAATAATTACAATTTGGCATTAACACTGGAGTGATAGATGTGTAGATGATGATGTGCAAAGAGAGACACCGGGGTGCAAAAGAGCAAAAAATAATAATAAATATGGAATGGGGTAGTTGGGTGGGCTATTTACAGATGGGCTATGTACAGGTGCAATGATCGGTAAGCTGCTCTGACAGCTGAGTCTTAAAGTTAGAGAGGAAGATATAAGTCTCCAGCTTCAGTGATTTTTGCAATTTGTTCCAGTCATTGGCAGCAGAGAACTGGAAGGAAAGGCAGCCAAAGGAAGTGTTGGCTTTGGGGATGACCAGTGAAATATACCTGCTGGAGTGCGTGCAACGGGTGGGTGTTGCTATGGTGACCAGTGAGCTGAGATAAGGTGGGGCTTTACCTAGCAAAAACTTATGGATGACCTGGAGCCGGTGGGTTTTTGCGACGAATATGTAGCGAGGGCCAGCCAACAAGAGCATACAGGTCGCAGTGGTGGGTAGTATATGGGGCTTTGGTGACAAAACGGATGGCACTGTGATAGACTACATCCAATTTGCTGAGTAGAGTGTTGGAGGCTATTTTGTAAATGACATTGCCGAAGTCAAGGATCGGTAGGATAGTCAGTTTTACGAGGGTATGTTTGGCAGCATGGGTGACAGAGGCTTTGTTGCGATATAGGAAGCCGACTCTAGATTTAATTTTGGCTTTGAGATGCTTAATGTGAGTCTGGAAGGAGAGTTTACAGTCTAACCAGACACCTAGGTATTTGTACAATGATTGATTCCTCCTTTAAAAGTTGTCATACTGCGGCACACCCTGCGTGCTGCTGCAGCATTCTGTGGCACGTCATTTAATTCTCAGCTATTTCTTCTGTTACTGCAAGTTATTGCTAATTTGACCACCAGAGGGCATGTTTGAGAAGCATTTGATAGTATTCCGTATTGGCATTACCATTTAAAACATTTTTTGTAATAACATAGTATATGGGATTGATTTTAAGAAATGAGGCTTAATTAATTTGATTCATATTTTGGTGTTTCCATTCAGAGAGAAATGGTCAGTTTGTAAATTCAGACCGTTTCCCTCTCGGAGTGCACACTGGACATTCGGGTCGAGGAGTAGGGTTGATTTGAGCATTCTGGCCTTACAACGGCAGTCAAGCACCCAAGCTAACATTGGCTAGCTACTTCAAGACACAAATGAGACCACTCTGACCATTTTACTCGCCCTAACAGAGCTGGTAAGGCCGTCGTTTTGAAGTAATCGCGAAAAAACAGGCCTTATTTTTGTGCATTTTTCACCCTGTCAGCTCCTATTAGTTCTATTGAGCACCGTGGCACCAACTTGCCTTCCGAACGTTCTATTCCCAGCTTATTGTTCAACGTCACAATGCCTGCTTCTCTATTGTTGGCAATGAGACCTGCTCACGTTGCTTTATAGTTCAAATGTAAACAACAAAATGTCAACAACAAAAATCATATTGGAACTATGCAGTCTTCCCATTGTTTCCTATGTGGAGAAATATAGGCATGTCTGTCTATTTCGCCAAATATCTTGCAATGTGTATTTTTTGATTTTCTTCAAGTTGGGTGTAACCGGTGTGAAATGGCTAGCTAGTTTGCGGGGTGCGCACTCATAGCGTTTCAATCGGTGACATCACTCACTCTGAGACCTGAAATTAGCTGTTCCCCTTGCTCTGCTTTTGTGGAGCGATGGGTAACAATGCTTCAAGGGTGGCTGTTGTCTATGTGTGCAGAGGGTCCCAAATGCATAATGAGTGCTCTAACTCCCCCTTGTGGTGGTCTGGAGCAATGAAGCCGTGATGCTGGGTACCCCCGCGGTGTAAGCTCGCAACTTTTAAAGGAGGAACCATTGTAGTTGTCCACATATTCTAAGTCAGAATAATCCGGAGTGGTGATGCGGGAGGGTGCGGGCAGCAATCGGTTGAAGAGCATGCATTTAGTTTTACTTGCATTTAAGAGCAGTTGGAGGCCACGGAAGGAGTGTTGTATGGCATTGAAGCTCATTTGGAGGTTGGAGGTTTGTTAACACGATGTCCAAAGAAGGGCCAGATGTACACGGAATGTTGTTGTCTGCATAGAGATGGATCAGAGAATCACCAGCAGCAAGAGCGACGACATTGATATATACAGAGAAAGGACTCGGCCCGAGAATTGAACCCTGTGGTACCCCCATAGAGACTGCCAGAGGTCCGGACAACAGACCCTCCGATTTGACACACTGAACTCTGTCTGAGAAGTAGTTGCTGAACCAGACGAGGCAGTCATTTGAGAAACCAAGGCTATTGAGTCTGCCAATAAGAATGTGGTGATTGACAGAGTCGAAAGCCTTGGCCAGGTCGATGAATACGGCTGCACAGTACTGTCTTTTATCGATGGCGGTTATGATATCGTTTAGGACCTTGAGCGTGGCTGAGGTGCACCTCGGAAACCAGATTGCATAGTGGAGAAGGTACGGTGGGATTCGAAATGGTTGGTTATCTGTTTGTTAACTTGGCTTTCGAAGACTTTAGAAAGGCAGGGCAGGAAGGATATAGGTCTTTTACAGTTTGGGTCTAGAGCGTCTCCCCCTTTGAAGAGGGGGATGACCAGGGCAGCTTTCCAATCTTTGGGGATCTCAGACGATACGAAATAGAGGTTGAATAGGTTAGCAATAGGGGTTGCAAGAATTTTGGCGGATAACTTTAGAAAGAGAGGGTCCAGATTGTCAAGCCGGGCTAATTTCTAGGGATCCAGATTTTGCAGTTCTTTCAGAACATCAGCTATCTGAATTTGGGTGAAGGACAAGTGGGGGGGGGGGAGCTTGGGCAAGTTACTGCGGGAGGTGCAGAGCTGTTGGCCGGGGTAGGGGTAGCCAGGTGTAAAGCATTGCCAGCCGTAGCAAAATGCTTATTGAATTTCTCGATTATCGTAGATTTATCGGTGGCGACAGTTTTTCCTAGCCTCGTGCAGTGGATGGCTGGGAGGAGGTGCTCTTATTCTCCATGGACTTTACAGTGTCCCAAAACTTTTGGGTAATTACTGCTACAGAATGCAAATTTCTGTTTGAAAAATCTAGCCTTGGCTTTCCTAACTGACGTTAACCGTACAGTGTCTAACTCATCGAGCCGTGTTGTTAGTCACAGACAACTCCCACACTGTATGGGATTGTGTAGGACAAATAAAATCCCTGTTGCTTGCTAATCAGTCTTCCTTTTCTCCACCTCAGTGCTCAGTGGACTCTGTTCTAACGACTGCCCGGGAAACGTCAAGGTAAGACTAGTGTCTCTGTGTATTGCGTATGCATTGTAACGCAATGAAAAAAAGATTGCCGTGGAGATATTGAAATGAAAAAAATACAAATTCTAGAATCATTTTTGAGAGAGTGAAAAGGCTTATCTCGTAACTAGTGAGTCTGGCCATCTTGGTCCTGTAAGAGCTAAATGACTAAAAATGGAAATGTCCCCAGAGCTAGTGACAGACAGGCTTGGTGCTGGTCCTGTCGTCGTGTTTGTTTGGGTTGTTTGCCTCTCCACTGTGTGTCCGCTCACACTCACCCCACCATTGCCTGACTCAGCCGGGTGATTGATGGAGCCCATGTCTGGAGCTTTGGGCTGTTTTCTCCGCTCTCCTCCTCCTTAAGTCCCTCACATCCATCACTCTAACCCTCTTCTGTCCGTCTGTCTTCCCGCCTATTGTCTCGTTGTCTATCACTATCCACCTCCCTTTAGTTTCCACAGAACCTTTGTTCAATTTCCAATCCCAGTACTGTACAACTGTTCAGTCTGATGAAGCTATAGGCCTACATGCAATGTATAATACTGTACTGTGTGGGAGGGTCTGTCGGTGTGGGAGCCTGGCTGCATTCTCTAGCAGCCTGCCATAGCGTTTCATTAGCCTGTTAAAACCGAGGCAGACAGAAAGCTCTCTTCATTAGGCTTCATCGGCCCATAATGAAGAGATCATACAGCCTCCATATGACCACTCCGTCATTTACTGCTCCTCAGAGCCCCACCCCCGCGGCATGCTGAGAGAACCGTCTCCCCACAGTAATAGTGGTGGGTGGGAAAAATTGGATATGATTTTTTGACGATGTGTCGTTTTGACAATATTGCAGTATTATTTTTGCACTCGTTAGCTGTACTTGAACCAAAACTCCAGTATGTTTCCTTCCTAACTTGTTTTCCGACTTCGTTTTAAATAGGGAGCCAAATGGTTTTAACACTTTTATTTCCATGACTGATCAAAACTCTATTCTGTCTCTCTGCAGCAGACATATGATGAGCAATACAGTTGAACATCCAATAGCAAAGAAATCACAGTATCGAATCGCAATACATATAGAATCATGAGAATTGCAATTCATATGGAACCGTGTGAATCGCAATACATATGGAATTGTGGGAATTGTGTGAATCGCAATATATATGGAACTGTGGGAATCGTGTGAATCGCAATACATGCACTGAGTGTACAAAAAATTAGGAACACCTTCCTAATATTTAGTTGCACCCCTTGTTTCCCTCAGAACAGCCTCAATTCGTTGGGGCATGGACTCTACAAGGTGTCGAAAGCGTTCCACAGGGAAGCTGGCTCATGTTGACTTCGGTGCCTCCCACAGATGTGGCAAGTTGGTTGGATGTTCTTTTGGGTGATGGACCATTCTTGATACACACAGGAAACCGTTGAGCGTTGATTTAAGTACCTTTGAACTGTTGAGTGTGAAAAAACCCAACAGCGTTGCAATTCTTGACGCACTCAAATCTGGCACCTACTACCATACACTGTTCAAAGGCACTTAAATCTTTTGTCTTGCCCATTCACCCTCGGAATAGCACACATGCACAATCCATGTCTCAAGGCTTAAAAATCCTTCTTTAACCCGTCTCCTTCCCTTTCATCTACACTGATTGAAGTGGATTTAACAGATGACATCAATGAGGGATAATAGCTTTCACCTGGATTCACCTGGTCAGTCTATGTCATACAAAGAGTGGGTGTTCCTCATGTTTTGTCCACTCCGTGTTTCTTATCGGCACCAAAGTATCGTGATAATATCATATCGTGAGGTCCCTGGCAATTCCCAACCGTACACTGTAGAGCTGATGACGGCCACAGAGGTCAGGGCTCTCTCAGATAGGAAACCCGGAGAAACGGTTGGGTGGGTCACGAATTGTGAAAATCTTTTACCAAGCAGCCTTGACTCAGTCCAGGGCTACACTGCAGTTTGTTAGGGCAGTGGATTTCATCCCAAGCCGTTTTAGTGGCAACTTGTGTATCATGAAGTCTAGCGTTTATGTGGCTTTGGAGTGCAACAACTTGAGAATAAAATTGGTTGTCGTTTAAAAAAAGAATAATAATTCAGTACATATCTGTAAATGGCTACCTCAATGAGAAGGACCTTTCAGAAATCTGCTCAGAGGTGGTACTGCATCGGTGACTGGTATCTATGGTAACCCATCCAGAAGATGACAATAGGCTCAAAATCAGAAGGCGACCTAACTTCATGTACGATCACTCTGTCTAGGCCTAAACTTTCCCCAGTCCTCCCTTGAAGACACAGAGAAAGCTACATAGCATAGGCCTAATTTACTTTTCCCAACCGTTTAAAAATTAATCTCCGATTCGCCACATTGTGCCTTTCATTAGCATTTTGAGGGATTACCAAGAGCAGTGGGGAGGACTGCATAATGCAGAGGATTTGATGGAGCTGGCTGTGATGTCAGGCTCACTGTAGCCTGTTCTCAGTCTGCCGGAACCTGTGCTTTATTTTACCCAGAGGACAGCTCTAGCTTCTTAGAGCTGCCGGGGTTTGCACCCAGATCCCCATTGGCTTCAGAAAGGTCAAGGAGGGTTCGCACACGCTCTGTACACACAGCCAAAACCTCCTGAGGCGAGTCATGGAAGGGGACAGATGTCTGTGTTAAGACTTTGGCGTCTGTGTTGAGAATTAAATGGTGGAGGATCAGTCGTTTCAGGGATAATGGATCCACTAATATGCGTGTTCGTCTCTAATGCTGTGTGTGTGTGTGTGCGTGCGTGCGTGCGTGCGTGCGTGTGTGTTTTGATCTTGCAGCCGTTTGGTGTGAACCAGCCTGGACCGTACGTTAGCTACACTACTGTGGACTCCAACGGCTACCTGAAGAACGCCTCGGGTAAGTCCAACATGGACAGATACTGTGTACAGTTGACATTCGGCCAGCCGTCTTGCACAGGCTTTCTGGCAATAGTGCAGATTGGGTGGGCCGTCAGCCATGACAGTTGTTCTATTGGGAATGGGGTTGAATACAGACTTCCCCTCTACTTGGAGGTCATAATATCTGTGCTGCGGTAGCAGGTCTGAGTGACGGGGCTGTGGTGTGGTGTTGGTCAGTGTGTGTGTGTGGGTGAGAGGCAATTTTCAGTGCTGTAGCCCCAGGGGTTTAATTGAAGCCTGGCTTCTGTGTTTGCCCAGACAATCACCCTGTTGCCCATCTCACCGGAGGTTATCTCACCGCCCAGCCTGATAATGTTGACACAGTGCGTTTCCTGCTAGAGAAAGGCATGATGGGTAGAGGGCTATTGGTTTGCTTGCTAAGAAACGGCGGGCTTTGTTGCTGTGCTCTTTGTTAGGAGGTTGAAAGGCAGAAGGAGAAGAGCCTTTGGGAAAAATAAAAGTGATTTGATGAAAAAGAACCGAGCTATACGTCCGAGATAACGTTTCAAGGGCTCAGTGAAGAGGAGGGTGAAAAAATAGAGTTCTTAACAAAGATCTGTAGGAAAGGTTCTGTGTCTACGTCTGTGTTACTGGGTGGCTTGGAGGCAGAGGTGGAATTGCCACGTTCTGGGTCACTCAGTCAGGTCCCCTTCATCAGAAAGGCTTCAACACAATGACAGACTTTTTCTAATGAAGCTAGCCGCATTCCTCAATACAAAGCTATACCGTAGGACTTATGGAATGTGGTGGTTTGTATTGTCGCGCGTAGCAAAATCACTTAGCCAGCCAGAGTAACAATCAATGTCAGACTGAGCTATTTAACCTGAAAATTGGTTAAAATGGCTGAATTGTAAGTACACACCTGCACTGTGAAGTAGTCTTTACACCCAAAACTAGACATTACAACCATGACCCATTCAGTCTCATTGTTCAACACCTGAGAACTGAACTGATAGACAACCAGCGTTACATTTTTGTTAATGAAGTGTTTTGGACCTGCCCATGTTGGTCTGGTCCGAGGTGTGACTGGTGCCAGTGAGGAGCAGGCCAGCTAAAGCCTGACTCGGGGAGGTAGTTCTGTTGCCTGGACAGGACAGATGAGTTGAATTAGTCCTAATGTCTCCCCCGCTGTCTCGAGGATGTGACAAGGCCATTTCAAAGACAAAATTGTAAAATGGCTTCGAGGACAGACGTTATTTTCAGAAAGCTGAGGAATGGATTCAAGCATTTGCAAGATTTCCTCAGTGAGTAATTCCATCTATTAAAAAGCCTTGGTTCTGTTCACCATTTTTTATTTTTTTTATTTTATCCATCATCTGTGTGTGTCTGGGTCTCAACGATGAATAGGACAGCAAGGCCTAAAAAGCAGAGAATCTATTTGAGTATCTAGCTACATCCTGTTCTGTTGGAATCATCCACTAAAGGAAAATGCAACAATACAATCATCATTTTGAGAAGAAGAACACTCTTCCCTCACTCCTCCCTCTCTGTGACAGGACCCCATTTATTGGGGCAAGAGAATAGATCAATCAGTCCACAAGGAGTACAATCAAAAGAACCACAGTCAGAAAGCCCTCTGTCTTTCCAAACAGTTTGTTTATTGTTCAATAACCGCCATTCAATTTTGCAGGACTCTCAGACACCAAACCGTGAGATAAAAACATCTCTTATCTCTTGTGTTAAAGGTAAACTTCTCTCAAGTGTTTGGAAACATTGAAAACACTCAAACCTTGACAGAGGAAAGGGAAACGGCGAGGTAAACTTAGTATAATACATGTCTGGCTGGAGGGAATGAGGAAGAATAGAAGTCCAGATAGTTCTCTTTGCAGAGAGTAATCTTCAAGGGGGGAGAATTCCCTTTCTCCCATTCATGTTTGTATTCTGTGTGGATGTTGAGCCTCCGGGTTGTGGTCAAGGCTATTTAAAGACGACCAAAGCCCAGATTTGGGATTCAACACCAAACGGGTGTGTCAACATGCAGCGGTTTAGGATTGTCCTCTGACCCCTGTGCTGGAGCTCTGCTCTGTGGGCTTCAGAGCAGCTGTGTGTGCACCAGACACCTCTCCCTGAGAAGGTCATCTAACAGGCTGACCTGAGGAAAAATCCCCAACACCTGCCCTCCTGGATGCTGAGCCAATGAGAAGGAGAGGGAAAGGACAGAGCTGTGTGTACACTGACTGAGGGAGATGCTCGGAGTATAGGTTAGATATACTGTACAGTATGGAGAGTGGCTGGGTCAGCCCTGGCTGGGTTATTCCCAGGACTCTTTATTTGACAGTAATAAAGTGCAGTGCGGGACAAAGCCAGTGTGTGCAGGGTTATTTAAAGTGTATTTATTCTAGGGGCATGGGGAGAAGGCAGGTAGACTGACAGAAATGAGCGATGATGCGCGGACTGTCTGCTCTCTCTACTGGGGCCCCACACTCTTCATTTACTCTTCAGCACTAAAAGAGAGGGAAAAGAGGTGACAGAGGGATGGGAAGTCAAATACATGAATGGATGTGGAAGGAAAGGACTATAGAAAAGACATACTGTGGAGGGAGAGGTTAAAATGGCTGAAAAATAGCAGCAAATGCGGCGAATAGTGGCAAGTGCGTAATGAGTAATGGAATGAAGATCTGGGTCAATGGAAACGAGGGAGTAGAGGGGACGGGGGAAATAAAGTGAAGGTTCAGAAGGTAGGATGCACACTACGCTACGCTGTGGTCCACAGATAGTGTTACCGCTGTGTCACAGGGTTTCAAGTTCTGATTGGTGAACCTGCGTACGTAACTCAGACCCAGCTCTGCCATCTCGTTATGGTATTGAGCCTTGGTTATAGTGCTGGACAGGCAGTGGCCGATTAGCCTCGGTGCGCTGCGGTGTCTCTGTTTCGGTGGTTCTGTGGAGGCCTGGGTCTGTGATGCTGAGGCTAAGGGACATAGGGGATTTAAAAGGCTTGGCTGGCTGGTCCTGTCAGATGACCCCTGGCTGCTCTGCCTGGCTGCTCTGCCTGGCTGCTCTGCCTGGCTGCTCTGCCTGGCTGCTCTGCCTGGCTGCTCTGCCTGGCTGCTCTGCCTGGCTGCTTTGGACGTGTATCGATCCCCAGGACCCAGGCGGTCTCCATCTCCACATCTCCAGCTGGAGCTAGTGAATCAACCAACAGAATATTAATGTGGGCTCTGCCTGCCGTGTGTGTGCGTGTGCGTGTGTGTGCGACCATACGTGTTTGATTGTGTGTATGTCCGTACTTGATTGACTGTGTGTGGGGGGGTAGTTCATTTACTGTTTGTGCAGCAATGCATGTGCTGTCTGTGTGCTGTCTGGTCCTCAGAGAACCAGTGCTCCATCTGAACGTCTCACCTTAGTCTCCTCACCCCTCGGGCTATTTATATAAGGCCCTGGTATGCAATAGCATACCTTTCCCCTCATTCCTTATCCCCTATGGAATTAGAATTCAGCTGTATTAGAGATGAATATTGACCTTAGCGGTAGAGTTCCGTACCGTTGGTTTCTGTGAAATTTGGATCAAGGGAGTTGTTGTTCTGCACAGTTAGTAAATCAGTAGACCATATAGAGTAATCTACAGGTACAATCTATATGTTGTAGGTGTGGGGTACAGCTAGTGATTTTAAAGGTACATCTATATGTGGTTGGTGTGGGGTAAAGCTAGTGGTGTCAGGCATAATAAGCAGACGAGATCGATTACCCTGGACTGGTGCTGACAGGACAACGGCTGTGTGTGTTGTTTCCACTGAGTAAGGGAAGGAGGGAGTGAGGGCTTGTCTCTCTGTGCACAGAGAATACTGGATGAAATGAAGCAGAGGAATCACAGTCATTTGAAAAATGACGGATGGCGAGTGAACCGTACCACAAGTACAAAACAGGAGTGGAGATGTGCTCTCTCTGTCCACCTATCTCTCTATTCCATCCCCCTCTTTTTCTCTGCCATGGTGCCGGGGCTTTTGGCTGGCTCATTGGAAGGGAGGAGCGGAGGGAGGAGAGGAGAAGGAGGGGTGAGGAACAAACAGCTAGGGAACTTCGGCAGGCTCTGTTTAATTAGGCAAATGAGGATGGAGGATTAAGGACAGCAGAGAATAACACCCCCCCCGCCACGCCACGCGCACAGACACCTACACACACAATCACTGTTCTATGCTGTGAGAGACACAGATTTGATACCCTCTGTGCGACACTCATGAGTGATCAAGTCAGGTCGAACAAGTCACTCTTCGTACAGATGCCCAGGTAACCAAACACACCGCGCACACTACACACACTCTCTCTCACACACACATACACGGCACCTGTTGGGCTGGACCTGTGTCTTGTCAGTGGAAGGTGTGGAAGTGAGCAGAGCTAACCAAGCGGAGAGGGAAAGGGCGGGAGGATTATTATTGATCAGAGCTTTGTTCTGCCCATGATTTCCCTCCTGTGGGTTTCTGCACTCAGGCCAGTTAATTGGTCTCAAATTGAATGCAGGATTACCCCTCCGCCTGTTCAACTCCTCCTGTTTATCTCTCTCCTACAAAACCACACGACACACTTGCTCTCTTTCCTTTCGCTCACTCTGTCTCGTTCTCTCACGCGTACTATATATTTCTCTCTCTCCCTCTCTTTCTCTCTGTCATTCTTCTCCTCTTTTCTCCCTGTAGTGTGTTAATATTGTCTCTACATCTCCTCTTCTCCCTGTAGTGTGTTGATATTGTCTCTACATCTCCTCTTCTCCCTGTAGTGTGTTAATATTGTCTCTACATCTCCTCTTCTCCCTGTAGTGTGTTAATATTGTCTCTACATCTCTTCTTCTCCCTGTAGTGTGTTGATATTGTCTCTACATCTCCTCTTCTCCCTGTAGTGTGTTGATATTGTCTCTACATCTCCTCTTCTCCCTGTAGTGTGTTAATATTGTCTCTACATCTCCTCTTCTCCCTGTAGTGTGTTAATATTGTCTCTACATCTCCTCTTCTCCCTGTAGTGTGTTGATATTGTCTCTACATCTCTTCTTCTCCCTGTAGTGGGTTGATATTGTCTCTACATCTCCTCTTCTCCCTGTAGTGTGTTAATATTGTCTCTACATCTCCTCTTCTCCCTGTAGTGTGTTAATATTGTCTCTACATCTCCTCTTCTCCCTGTAGTGTGTTAATATTGTCTCTACATCTCCTCTTCTCCCTGTAGTGTGTTAATATTGTCTCTACATCTCTTCTTCTCCCTGTAGTGGGTTGATATTGTCTCTACATCTCCTCTTCTCCCTGTAGTGTGTTAATATTGTCTCTACATCTCCTCTTCTCCCTGTAGTGGGTTGATATTGTCTCTACATCTCCTCTTCTCCCTGTAGTGGGTTGATATTGTCTCTACATCTCCTCTTCTCCCTGTAGTGTGTTAATATTGTCTCTACATCTCTTCTTCTCCCTGTAGTGTGTTAATATTGTCTCTACATCTCCTCTTCTCCCTGTAGTGTGTTAATATTGTCTCTACATCTCCTCTTCTCCCTGTAGTGTGTTAATATTGTCTCTACATCTCCTCTTCTCCCTGTAGTGTGTTAATATTGTCTCTACATCTCCTCTTCTCCCTGTAGTGTGTTGATATTGTCTCTACATCTCTTCTTCTCCCTGTAGTGTGTTAATATTGTCTCTACATCTCCTCTTCTCCCTGTAGTGTGTTAATATTGTCTCTACATCTCTTCTTCTCCCTGTAGTGTGTTGATATTGTCTCTACATCTCTTCTTCTCCCTGTAGTGTGTTAATATTGTCTCTACATCTCCTCTTCTCCCTGTAGTGTGTTAATATTGTCTCTACATCTCCTCTTCTCCCTGTAGTGTGTTAATATTGTCTCTACATCTCCTCTTCTCCCTGTAGTGGGTTGATATTGTCTCTACATCTCCTCTTCTCCCTGTAGTGGGTTGATATTGTCTCTACATCTCTTCTTCTCCCTGTAGTGTGTTAATATTGTCTCTACATCTCCTCTTCTCCCTGTAGTGTGTTGATATTGTCTCTACATCTCTTCTTCTCCCTGTAGTGTGTTAATATTGTCTCTACATCTCCTCTTCTCCCTGTAGTGGGTTGATATTGTCTCTACATCTCCTCTTCTCCCTGTAGTGTGTTGATATTGTCTCTACATCTCCTCTTCTCCCTGTAGTGTGTTAATATTGTCTCTACATCTCCTCTTCTCCTGTAGTGTGTTAATATTGTCTCTACATCTCCTCTTCTCCCTGTAGTGTGTTGATATTGTCTCTACATCTCCTCTTCTCCCTGTAGTGTGTTAATATTGTCTCTACATCTCCTCTTCTCCCTGTAGTGTGTTAATATTGTCTCTACATCTCCTCTTCTCCCTGTAGTGTGTTAATATTGTCTCTACATCTCCTCTTCTCCCTGTAGTGTGTTGATATTGTCTCTACATCTCTTCTTCTCCTGTAGTGTGTTAATATTGTCTCTACATCTCCTCTTCTCCCTGTAGTGTGTTAATATTGTCTCTACATCTCCTCTTCTCCCTGTAGTGTGTTGATATTGTCTCTACATCTCCTCTTCTCCCTGTAGTGTGTTAATATTGTCTCTACATCTCCTCTTCTCCCTGTAGTGTGTTAATATTGTCTCTACATCTCCTCTTCTCCCTGTAGTGTGTTAATATTGTCTCTACATCTCCTCTTCTCCTGTAGTGTGTTGATATTGTCTCTACATCTCTTCTTCTCCCTGTAGTGTGTTGATATTGTCTCTACATCTCCTCTTCTCCCTGTAGTGTGTTGATATTGTCTCTACATCTCTTCTTCTCCCTGTAGTGTGTTAATATTGTCTCTACATCTCCTCTTCTCCCTGTAGTGGTTGATATTGTCTCTACATCTCCTCTTCTCCCTGTAGTGGGTTGATATTGTCTCTACATCTCTTCTTCTCCCTGTAGTGTGTTGATATTGTCTCTACATCTCCTCTTCTCCCTGTAGTGTGTTGATATTGTCTCTACATCTCTCTTCTCCCTGTAGTGTGTTAATATTGTCTCTACATCTCCTCTTCTCCCTGTAGTGTGTTGATATTGTCTCTACATCTCCTCTTCTCCCTGTAGTGTGTTGATATTGTCTCTACATCTCCTCTTCTCCCTGTAGTGTGTTGATATTGTCTCTACATCTCTTCTTCTCCCTGTAGTGTGTTAATATTGTCTCTACATCTCCTCTTCTCCCTGTAGTGTGTTGATATTGTCTCTACATCTCTTCTTCTCCCTGTAGTGTGTTGATATTGTCTCTACATCTCCTCTTCTCCCTGTAGTGTGTTGATATTGTCTCTACATCTCCTCTTCTCCCTGTAGTGTGTTAATATTGTCTCTACATCTCCTCTTCTCCCTGTAGTGTGTTAATATTGTCTCTACATCTCCTCTTCTCCCTGTAGTGTGTTGATATTGTCTCTACATCTCTTCTTCTCCCTGTAGTGGGTTGATATTGTCTCTACATCTCCTCTTCTCCCTGTAGTGTGTTAATATTGTCTCTACATCTCCTCTTCTCCCTGTAGTGTGTTAATATTGTCTCTACATCTCCTCTTCTCCCTGTAGTGTGTTAATATTGTCTCTACATCTCTTCTTCTCCCTGTAGTGGGTTGATATTGTCTCTACATCTCCTCTTCTCCCTGTAGTGTGTTAATATTGTCTCTACATCTCCTCTTCTCCCTGTAGTGGGTTGATATTGTCTCTACATCTCCTCTTCTCCCTGTAGTGGGTTGATATTGTCTCTACATCTCCTCTTCTCCCTGTAGTGTGTTAATATTGTCTCTACATCTCTTCTTCTCGCTGTAGTGTGTTATATTGTCTCTACATCTCCTCTTCTCCCTGTAGTGTGTTAATATTGTCTCTACATCTCCTCTTCTCCCTGTAGTGTGTTAATATTGTCTCTACATCTCCTCTTCTCCCTGTAGTGTGTTAATATTGTCTCTACATCTCCTCTTCTCCCTGTAGTGTGTTGATATTGTCTCTACATCTCTTCTTCTCCCTGTAGTGTGTTAATATTGTCTCTACATCTCCTCTTCTCCCTGTAGTGTGTTAATATTGTCTCTACATCTCTTCTTCTCCCTGTAGTGTGTTGATATTGTCTCTACATCTCTTCTTCTCCCTGTAGTGTGTTAATATTGTCTCTACATCTCCTCTTCTCCCTGTAGTGTGTTAATATTGTCTCTACATCTCCTCTTCTCCCTGTAGTGTTTAATATTGTCTCTACATCTCCTCTTCTCCCTGTAGTGGGTTGATATTGTCTCTACATCTCCTCTTCTCCCTGTAGTGGGTTGATATTGTCTCTACATCTCTTCTTCTCCCTGTAGTGTGTTAATATTGTCTCTACATCTCCTCTTCTCCCTGTAGTGTGTTGATATTGTCTCTACATCTCTTCTTCTCCCTGTAGTGTGTTAATATTGTCTCTACATCTCCTCTTCTCCCTGTAGTGGGTTGATATTGTCTCTACATCTCCTCTTCTCCCTGTAGTGTGTTGATATTGTCTCTACATCTCCTCTTCTCCCTGTAGTGTGTTAATATTGTCTCTACATCTCCTTTTCTCCCTGTAGTGTGTTAATATTGTCTCTACATCTCCTCTTCTCCCTGTAGTGTGTTGATATTGTCTCTACATCTCCTCTTCTCCCTGTAGTGTGTTAATATTGTCTCTACATCTCCTCTTCTCCTGTAGTGTGTTAATATTGTCTCTACATCTCCTCTTCTCCCTGTAGTGTGTTAATATTGTCTCTACATCTCCTCTTCTCCTGTAGTGTGTTGATATTGTCTCTACATCTCTTCTTCTCCCTGTAGTGTGTTAATATTGTCTCTACATCTCCTCTTCTCCCTGTAGTGTGTTAATATTGTCTCTACATCTCCTCTTCTCCCTGTAGTGTGTTGATATTGTCTCTACATCTCCTCTTCTCCCTGTAGTGTGTTAATATTGTCTCTACATCTCCTCTTCTCCCTGTAGTGTGTTAATATTGTCTCTACATCTCCTCTTCTCCCTGTAGTGTGTTAATATTGTCTCTACATCTCCTCTTCTCCCTGTAGTGTGTTGATATTGTCTCTACATCTCTTCTTCTCCCTGTAGTGTGTTGATATTGTCTCTACATCTCCTCTTCTCCCTGTAGTGTGTTGATATTGTCTCTACATCTCTTCTTCTCCCTGTAGTGTGTTAATATTGTCTCTACATCTCCTCTTCTCCCTGTAGTGGGTTGATATTGTCTCTACATCTCCTCTTCTCCCTGTAGTGGGTTGATATTGTCTCTACATCTCTTCTTCTCCCTGTAGTGTGTTGATATTGTCTCTACATCTCCTCTTCTCTGTAGTGTGTTGATATTGTCTCTACATCTCCTCTTCTCCCTGTAGTGTGTTAATATTGTCTCTACATCTCCTCTTCTCCCTGTAGTGTGTTGATATTGTCTCTACATCTCCTCTTCTCCCTGTAGTGTGTTGATATTGTCTCTACATCTCCTCTTCTCCCTGTAGTGTGTTGATATTGTCTCTACATCTCCTCTTCTCCCTGTAGTGTGTTGATATTGTCTCTACATCTCCTCTTCTCCCTGTAGTGTGTTGATATTGTCTCTACATCTCTTCTTCTCCCTGTAGTGTGTTGATATTGTCTCTACATCTCCTCTTCTCCCTGTAGTGTGTTGATATTGTCTCTACATCTCCTCTTCTCCCTGTAGTGTGTTAATATTGTCTCTACATCTCCTCTTCTCCCTGTAGTGTGTTGATATTGTCTCTACATCTCTTCTTCTCCCTGTAGTGTGTTGATATTGTCTCTACATCTCCTCTTCTCCCTGTAGTGTGTTGATATTGTCTCTACATCTCCTCTTCTCCCTGTAGTGTGTTGATATTGTCTCTACATCTCCTCTTCTCCCTGTAGTGTGTTGATATTGTCTCTACATCTCCTCTTCTCCCTGTAGTGTGTTGATATTGTCTCTACGTCTCCTCTTCTCCCTGTAGTGTGTTGATATTGTCTCTACATCTCTTCTTCTCCCTGTAGTGTGTTAATATTGTCTCTACATCTCTTCTTCTCCCTGTAGTGTGTTGATATTGTCTCTACATCTCCTCTTCTCCCTGTAGTGTGTTGATATTGTCTCTACATCTCCTCTTCTCCCTGTAGTGTGTTAATATTGTCTCTACATCTCCTCTTCTCCCTGTAGTGTGTTAATATTGTCTCTACATCTCCTCTTCTCCCTGTAGTGTGTTGATATTGTCTCTACATCTCTTCTTCTCCCTGTAGTGGGTTGATATTGTCTCTACATCTCCTCTTCTCCCTGTAGTGTGTTAATATTGTCTCTACATCTCCTCTTCTCCCTGTAGTGTGTTAATATTGTCTCTACATCTCCTCTTCTCCCTGTAGTGTGTTAATATTGTCTCTACATCTCCTCTTCTCCTGTAGTGTGTTAATATTGTCTCTACATCTCTTCTTCTCCCTGTAGTGGGTTGATATTGTCTCTACATCTCCTCTTCTCCCTGTAGTGTGTAAAATATTGTCTCTACATCTCCTCTTCTCCCTGTAGTGGGTTGATATTGTCTCTACATCTCCTCTTCTCCCTGTAGTGGGTTGATATTGTCTCTACATCTCCTCTTCTCCCTGTAGTGTGTTAATATTGTCTCTACATCTCTTCTTCTCCTGTAGTGTGTTAATATTGTCTCTACATCTCCTCTTCTCCCTGTAGTGTGTTAATATTGTCTCTACATCTCCTCTTCTCCCTGTAGTGTGTTAATATTGTCTCTACATCTCCTCTTCTCCCTGTAGTGTTAATATTGTCTCTACATCTCCTCTTCTCCCTGTAGTGTGTTAATATTGTCTCTACATCTCTTCTTCTCGCTGTAGTGTGTTAATATTGTCTCTACATCTCCTCTTCTCCCTGTAGTGTGTTGATATTGTCTCTACATCTCCTCTTCTCCCTGTAGTGTGTTAATATTGTCTCTACATCTCCTCTTCTCCCTGTAGTGTGTTAATATTGTCTCTACATCTCTTCTTCGCTGTAGTGTGTTAATATTGTCTCTACATCTCCTCTTCTCCCTGTAGTGTGTTAATATTGTCTCTACATCTCCTCTTCTCCCTGTAGTGTGTTAATATTGTCTCTACATCTCCTCTTCTCCCTGTAGTGTGTTAATATTGTCTCTACATCTCCTCTTCTCCCTGTAGTGTGTTGATATTGTCTCTACATCTCTTCTTCTCCTGTAGTGTGTTAATATTGTCTCTACATCTCCTCTTCTCCCTGTAGTGTGTTAATATTGTCTCTACATCTCTTCTTCTCCCTGTAGTGTGTTGATATTGTCTCTACATCTCTTCTTCTCCTGTAGTGTGTTAATATTGTCTCTACATCTCCTCTTCTCCCTGTAGTGTGTTAATATTGTCTCTACATCTCCTCTTCTCCCTGTAGTGTGTTAATATTGTCTCTACATCTCCTCTTCTCCCTGTAGTGGGTTGATATTGTCTCTACATCTCCTCTTCTCTGTAGTGGGTTGATATTGTCTCTACATCTCTTCTTCTCCCTGTAGTGTGTTAATATTGTCTCTACATCTCCTCTTCTCCCTGTAGTGTGTTGATATTGTCTCTACATCTCTTCTTCTCCCTGTAGTGTGTTAATATTGTCTCTACATCTCCTCTTCTCCCTGTAGTGGGTTGATATTGTCTCTACATCTCCTCTTCTCCCTGTAGTGTGTTGATATTGTCTCTACATCTCCTCTTCTCCCTGTAGTGTGTTAATATTGTCTCTACATCTCCTTTTCTCCCTGTAGTGTGTTAATATTGTCTCTACATCTCCTCTTCTCCCTGTAGTGTGTTGATATTGTCTCTACATCTCCTCTTCTCCCTGTAGTGTGTTAATATTGTCTCTACATCTCCTCTTCTCCCTGTAGTGTGTTAATATTGTCTCTACATCTCCTCTTCTCCCTGTAGTGTGTTAATATTGTCTCTACATCTCCTCTTCTCCCTGTAGTGTGTTGATATTGTCTCTACATCTCTTCTTCTCCCTGTAGTGTGTTAATATTGTCTCTACATCTCCTCTTCTCCCTGTAGTGTGTTAATATTGTCTCTACATCTCCTCTTCTCCCTGTAGTGTGTTGATATTGTCTCTACATCTCCTCTTCTCCCTGTAGTGTGTTAATATTGTCTCTACATCTCCTCTTCTCCCTGTAGTGTGTTAATATTGTCTCTACATCTCCTCTTCTCCCTGTAGTGTGTTAATATTGTCTCTACATCTCCTCTTCTCCCTGTAGTGTGTTGATATTGTCTCTACATCTCTTCTTCTCCCTGTAGTGTGTTGATATTGTCTCTACATCTCCTCTTCTCCCTGTAGTGTGTTGATATTGTCTCTACATCTCTTCTTCTCCCTGTAGTGTGTTAATATTGTCTCTACATCTCCTCTTCTCCCTGTAGTGTGTTGATATTGTCTCTACATCTCCTCTTCTCCCTGTAGTGTGTTGATATTGTCTCTACATCTCCTCTTCTCCCTGTAGTGTGTTGATATTGTCTCTACATCTCCTCTTCTCCCTGTAGTGTGTTGATATTGTCTCTACGTCTCCTCTTCTCCCTGTAGTGTGTTGATATTGTCTCTACATCTCTTCTTCTCCCTGTAGTGTGTTAATATTGTCTCTACATCTCTTCTTCTCCCTGTAGTGTGTTGATATTGTCTCTACATCTCCTCTTCTCCCTGTAGTGTGTTGATATTGTCTCTACATCTCCTCTTCTCCCTGTAGTGTGTTAATATTGTCTCTACATCTCCTCTTCTCCCTGTAGTGTGTTAATATTGTCTCTACATCTCCTCTTCTCCCTGTAGTGTGTTGATATTGTCTCTACATCTCTTCTTCTCCTGTAGTGGGTTGATATTGTCTCTACATCTCCTCTTCTCCCTGTAGTGTGTTAATATTGTCTCTACATCTCCTCTTCTCCCTGTAGTGTGTTAATATTGTCTCTACATCTCCTCTTCTCCCTGTAGTGTGTTAATATTGTCTCTACATCTCCTCTTCTCCCTGTAGTGTGTTAATATTGTCTCTACATCTCTTCTTCTCCCTGTAGTGGGTTGATATTGTCTCTACATCTCCTCTTCTCCCTGTAGTGTGTAAAATATTGTCTCTACATCTCCTCTTCTCCCTGTAGTGGGTTGATATTGTCTCTACATCTCCTCTTCTCCCTGTAGTGGGTTGATATTGTCTCTACATCTCCTCTTCTCCCTGTAGTGTGTTAATATTGTCTCTACATCTCTTCTTCTCGCTGTAGTGTGTTAATATTGTCTCTACATCTCCTCTTCTCCCTGTAGTGTGTTAATATTGTCTCTACATCTCCTCTTCTCCCTGTAGTGTGTTAATATTGTCTCTACATCTCCTCTTCTCCCTGTAGTGTGTTAATATTGTCTCTACATCTCCTCTTCTCCCTGTAGTGTGTTGATATTGTCTCTACATCTCTTCTTCTCCCTGTAGTGTGTTAATATTGTCTCTACATCTCCTCTTCTCCCTGTAGTGTGTTAATATTGTCTCTACATCTCTTCTTCTCCCTGTAGTGTGTTGATATTGTCTCTACATCTCTTCTTCTCCCTGTAGTGTGTTAATATTGTCTCTACATCTCCTCTTCTCCCTGTAGTGTGTTAATATTGTCTCTACATCTCCTCTTCTCCCTGTAGTGTGTTAATATTGTCTCTACATCTCCTCTTCTCCCTGTAGTGGGTTGATATTGTCTCTACATCTCCTCTTCTCCCTGTAGTGGGTTGATATTGTCTCTACATCTCTTCTTCTCCCTGTAGTGTGTTAATATTGTCTCTACATCTCCTCTTCTCCCTGTAGTGTGTTGATATTGTCTCTACATCTCTTCTTCTCCCTGTAGTGTGTTAATATTGTCTCTACATCTCCTCTTCTCCCTGTAGTGGGTTGATATTGTCTCTACATCTCCTCTTCTCCCTGTAGTGTGTTGATATTGTCTCTACATCTCCTCTTCTCCCTGTAGTGTGTTAATATTGTCTCTACATCTCCTCTTCTCCCTGTAGTGTGTTAATATTGTCTCTACATCTCCTCTTCTCCCTGTAGTGTGTTGATATTGTCTCTACATCTCCTCTTCTCCCTGTAGTGTGTTAATATTGTCTCTACATCTCCTCTTCTCCCTGTAGTGTGTTAATATTGTCTCTACATCTCCTCTTCTCCCTGTAGTGTGTTAATATTGTCTCTACATCTCCTCTTCTCCCTGTAGTGTGTTGATATTGTCTCTACATCTCTTCTTCTCCCTGTAGTGTGTTAATATTGTCTCTACATCTCCTCTTCTCCCTGTAGTGTGTTAATATTGTCTCTACATCTCCTCTTCTCCCTGTAGTGTGTTGATATTGTCTCTACATCTCCTCTTCTCCTGTAGTGTGTTAATATTGTCTCTACATCTCCTCTTCTCCCTGTAGTGTGTTAATATTGTCTCTACATCTCCTCTTCTCCCTGTAGTGTGTTAATATTGTCTCTACATCTCCTCTTCTCCTGTAGTGTGTTGATATTGTCTCTACATCTCTTCTTCTCCCTGTAGTGTGTTGATATTGTCTCTACATCTCCTCTTCTCCCTGTAGTGTGTTGATATTGTCTCTACATCTCTTCTTCTCCCTGTAGTGTGTTAATATTGTCTCTACATCTCCTCTTCTCCCTGTAGTGGGTTGATATTGTCTCTACATCTCCTCTTCTCCCTGTAGTGGGTTGATATTGTCTCTACATCTCTTCTTCTCCCTGTAGTGTGTTGATATTGTCTCTACATCTCCTCTTCTCCCTGTAGTGTGTTGATATTGTCTCTACATCTCCTCTTCTCCCTGTAGTGTGTTAATATTGTCTCTACATCTCCTCTTCTCCCTGTAGTGTGTTGATATTGTCTCTACATCTCCTCTTCTCCCTGTAGTGTGTTGATATTGTCTCTACATCTCCTCTTCTCCCTGTAGTGTGTTGATATTGTCTCTACATCTCCTCTTCTCCCTGTAGTGTGTTGATATTGTCTCTACATCTCCTCTTCTCCCTGTAGTGTGTTGATATTGTCTCTACATCTCTTCTTCTCCCTGTAGTGTGTTGATATTGTCTCTACATCTCCTCTTCTCCCTGTAGTGTGTTGATATTGTCTCTACATCTCCTCTTCTCCCTGTAGTGTGTTAATATTGTCTCTACATCTCCTCTTCTCCCTGTAGTGTGTTGATATTGTCTCTACATCTCTTCTTCTCCCTGTAGTGTGTTGATATTGTCTCTACATCTCCTCTTCTCCCTGTAGTGTGTTGATATTGTCTCTACATCTCCTCTTCTCCCTGTAGTGTGTTGATATTGTCTCTACATCTCCTCTTCTCCCTGTAGTGTGTTGATATTGTCTCTACATCTCCTCTTCTCCCTGTAGTGTGTTGATATTGTCTCTACATCTCCTCTTCTCCCTGTAGTGTGTTGATATTGTCTCTACATCTCCTCTTCTCCCTGTAGTGTGTTGATATTGTCTCTACATCTCTTCTTCTCCCTGTAGTGTGTTGATATTGTCTCTACATCTCCTCTTCTCCCTGTAGTGGGTTGATATTGTCTCTACATCTCCTCTTCTCCCTGTAGTGTGTTGATATTGTCTCTACATCTCCTCTTCTCCCTGTAGTGTGTTGATATTGTCTCTACATCTCCTCTTCTCCCTGTAGTGTGTTGATATTGTCTCTACATCTCTTCTTCTCCCTGTAGTGTGTTGATATTGTCTCTACATCTCCTCTTCTCCCTGTAGTGTGTTGATATTGTCTCTACATCTCTTCTTCTCCCTGTAGTGTGTTGATATTGTCTCTACATCTCCTCTTCTCCCTGTAGTGTGTTGATATTGTCTCTACATCTCCTCTTCTCCCTGTAGTGTGTTGATATTGTCTCTACATCTCCTCTTCTCCCTGTAGTGGGTTGATATTGTCTCTACATCTCTTCTTCTCCCTGTAGTGTGTTGATATTGTCTCTACATCTCTTCTTCTCCCTGTAGTGTGTTGATATTGTCTCTACATCTCCTCTTCTCCCTGTAGTGTGTTGATATTGTCTCTACATCTCCTCTTCTCCCTGTAGTGTGTTAATATTGTCTCTACATCTCCTCTTCTCCCTGTAGTGTGTTGATATTGTCTCTACATCTCCTCTTCTCCCTGTAGTGTGTTGATATTGTCTCTACATCTCTTCTTCTCCCTGTAGTGTGTTGATATTGTCTCTACATCTCCTCTTCTCCCTGTAGTGTGTTGATATTGTCTCTACATCTCTTCTTCTCCCTGTAGTGTGTTGATATTGTCTCTACATCTCCTCTTCTCCCTGTAGTGTGTTGATATTGTCTCTACATCTCCTCTTCTCCCTGTAGTGTGTTGATATTGTCTCTACATCTCCTCTTCTCCCTGTAGTGTGTTGATATTGTCTCTACATCTCCTCTTCTCCCTGTAGTGTGTTAATATTGTCTCTACGTCTCCTCTTCTCCCTGTAGTGGGTTAATATTGTCTCTACATCTCCTCTTCTCCCTGTAGTGTGTTGATATTGTCTCTACATCTCCTCTTCTCCCTGTAGTGTGTTAATATTGTCTCTACATCTCCTCTTCTCCCTGTAGTGGGTTGATATTGTCTCTACATCTCCTCTTCTCCCTGTAGTGTGTTAATATTGTCTCTACATCTCCTCTTCTCCCTGTAGTGGGTTGATATTGTCTCTACATCTCTTCTTCTCCCTGTAGTGTGTTGATATTGTCTCTACATCTCCTCTTCTCCCTGTAGTGTGTTGATATTGTCTCTACATCTCCTCTTCTCCCTGTAGTGTGTTGATATTGTCTCTACATCTCTTCTTCTCCCTGTAGTGTGTTAATATTGTCTCTACATCTCCTCTTCTCCCTGTAGTGTGTTGATATTGTCTCTACATCTCCTCTTCTCCCTGTAGTGTGTTAATATTGTCTCTACATCTCCTCTTCTCCCTGTAGTGTGTTGATATTGTCTCTACATCTCCTCTTCTCCCTGTAGTGTGTTGATATTGTCTCTACATCTCCTCTTCTCCCTGTAGTGTGTTGATATTGTCTCTACATCTCCTCTTCTCCCTGTAGTGTGTTGATATTGTCTCTACATCTCTTCTTCTCCCTGTAGTGTGTTGATATTGTCTCTACATCTCCTCTTCTCCCTGTAGTGTGTTAATATTGTCTCTACATCTCTTATCCCTGTGGTGTGTGTGTGTGTTATGTTCACCACTGTGTTCCATCAGTGGTAACGGTCTCAGTCCTAATATCTTCTGTGCTCCCCTAATGTAATAGATATGCATGCCTCTCAGTGGCTGCTCTGTCGCCACAGTAACCTGTATTAGAGGGCACATCTCAACTGCAGCCTGGTGTCCAATTACGAGAGAGAGAGAGATAAGAGAGAGAGGGAACAAGAGGTAGAGCGATAGAGAGAGGGAACAATGGATATGTAGAGGGAGCGATGGGGAACGAGAGAGAAGGAGAGATGGGGGAACAAGTGAAAACAACCAGCATGTTGGAAGTCACCGCCTATTCTGGTTACCTCTTCTCTCAATGCCAGTCTTGGATCTGTCAAACCCAGGTCTCAGTTTTGCCTCATTCACCGTCTCCTCATTGTGTTTCTGATGATCAGACGTGACGCGCTGATGGATCTCAGCAAACACTGTGTCACCCACGGTGCCGTGAGCTTTAATTCGGTCTTTTCCTCCTGCGAGAGCACCAGTGATAAGAGAGGAGCCCTATGGGCACGCCACTTATCTCCTCCGCTGCAGACACCCGCTTCTCCCCACGAATCAATGTCTGAATCTGCTGTTTGCATTGTGTGGGCGCTGAGGGCCCCCTCTCCTCTCCCAGGCTTAGCTGTGGCTCAGTGTGTACCACTTCATTCCTTTATCCCCCAGGCCGTGCCACCGCAGTGTCCGCAATCGCCCCTATGTGTCCTTCCCGTCCCTCCCATTGCTGTGAAAGTGCCCAATCGGGGGAGGGTGGGGGGTTTCTATAGCGACGGATGTGGAGAATCTCTCCGCAAACAGGTTGCCCAAAGATGATCCGGGGCCTTGGGAAGATGTGAGGGTGAGGCTTTGTGTGTCTCGCTGTGTGCAACCTACGCAGGATGTGATGTAATCAGTGTGAATTCTTTATACACTGGTGTTTAAAAGATTGCTACTGGTCACGCTGGTCACCATTTGAGATGATGTGTGTGACCAATGAAGGTCAAAAGCCTGCGGTGTGTTTTTTGTGTGTTTTTTGTGTGATATGCGTGTGTGCGTGTGTGCGTGTGTGTGTGTGTGCGTGTGTGTGTGTGTGTGTGTGTGTGTGTGTGTGTGTGTGTGTGTGTGTGTGTGTGTGTGTGTGTGTGTGTGTGTGTGTGTGTGTGTGTGTGTGTGTGTGTGTGGTGTGTGTGTGTGTGTGGGGCCCACGTAGAGAACTAGACTCTTCTACCGCTGGTGTCTCTGAGCGAGTGGAGGGACTAAAGTGGCTTGAATACGACTGGGCTGGAGTCACACTCTGACATAATTCAGGAACTGAGTTATCTCTTTGTCCCTCTACTCACTGAGCGAGAGTCCTGCTCTAAATAACGCACTGTATGGGGAGGGGGGTCACACACCTGTCTCTTCTTTGTTCTACCATTGGGCGTCAGTGCCTCTCTTCTGACTCGGTGAGGAGTATTGCAAATGGTTTGTGTGTATGTCTTTTTGAGGGTTACATGTGGTAGGTGTGGGGTAAAGCTAGTGGTTTTAAAGGTATAGTTGAAGTATTAAGTTTACATACACTAGGTTGGAGTCAAACTAGTTTTTCAACCACTCCACAAATTTCTTGTTAACAAACTATAGTTTTGGCAAGTCGGTAAGGACATCTACTTTGTGCATGACACAAGTAATTTTTCCAACAATTGTTGACAGACAGATTATTTCACTTATAACTCACTGTATCACAATTCCAGTGGGTCAGAAGTTCACATACACTAAGTTGACTGTGCCTTTAAACAGCTTTTATAATTATATCATGGCTTTAGAAGCTTCTGATAGGCTAATTGACCTCATTTGAGTCAGTTGGAGGTGTATCTGTGGATGTATTTCAAGGCCTACCTTCAAACTCAGTGCTTCTTTGCTTGACATCAATGGAAAATCTAAATATATATATATTTTTTTCACCTTTATTTAACCAGATAGGCTAGTTGAGAACAAGTTCTCATTTGCAACTGCGACCTGGCCAAGATAAAGCAAAGCAGTTTGACACATACAACAACACCGAGTTACACATGGAATAAACAAACATACAGTCAATAATAGAGTAGAAAAAGACTATATACGGTATGTGCAAATGAGGAAAGATAAGGGAGGTAAGGCAATAAATAGTCCATGGTGACGAAGTAATTACAATATAGCAATTAAACACTGGAATGGTAGACGTGCAGAAGATGAATGTGTAAGTAGAGATACTGGGGTGCAAAGGAGCAAGATAAATGTCTAAACAGACACCTAGGTATTTGTACAGTGATTGCTCCTTTAAAAGAAGCATTGACGCTCGTCTGGAGGTTAGTTAACACGGTGTCCAAAGAAGGGCCAGATGTACACAGAATGGTGTCATCTGCGTAGAGGTGGATCAGAGAATCACCAGCAGCAAGAGCGACATCATTGATGTATACAGAAAAGCGAGTTGGCCCGAGAATTGAACCCTGTGGCAACCCCATAGAGGCTGCCAGAGGTCCGGACAACAGGCCCTCCGATTTGACACACTGAACTCTATCAGAGAAGTAGTTGGTGAACCAGGCGAGGCAATCATTTGAGGAACCAAGGCTGTTGAGTCTGCCGATAAGAATGTGGTGATTGACAGAGTCGAAAGCCTTGGCCAGGTTGATAAATACAGCTGCACAGCAATGCCTCTTATCGATGGCGGTTATGATATCGTTTAGGACCTTGAGCGTGCCTGAGTTGCATCCATGACCAACTCTGAAACCCGATTGTATAGTGGAGAAGGTACAGTGAGATTCGAAATGGTCTGTGATCTGTTTGTTAAATTGGCTTTTGAAGATTTTAGAAAGGCAGGGCAGGTCTATAGGTCTATAACAGTTTGGGTCTAGAGTGCCTCTCCCTTGGAGGAGGGGGATGACCGCGGCAGCATTCCAATCTTTGGGAATATCAGACGATACGAAAGAGAGGTTGAACAGGCTAGTGATAGGGTTTGCAACAATTTTGGCACATCAATTTAGAAAGAGAGGCTCCAGATTGTCTAGCCCGGCTGATTTGTAGGGATCCAGATTTTGCAGCTCTTTCAGAACATCAGCTATCTGCATTTGGGTGAAGGACAAGTGGGGGAGGCTTGGGTGAGTTGCTGTGGTGAGTGGAGGGCTGTTGATCGGGGTAGGGGTAGCCAGGTGGAAAGCACGGCCATCCTTAGAAAAATGCTTATTGAAATTCTCAATTATAGTGAATTTATCAGTGGTGACAGTGTTTCCTAGCCTCAGTGCAGTGGGCAGCTGGGAGGAGGTGCTCTTATTCTCCATGGACTTTACAGTGTCCCAGAACTTTTTTGAGATGGTGCGGCAGCATGCAAATTTCTGTTTAAAAAATCTAGCCTTAGCTTTCCTAACTGACTGTATATATTGGATCCTAACTTCCCTGAAAAGTTGCATATCACGGGAGCTATTCGATGCTAATGCAGAACGCCACAGGATGTTTTTGTGCTGGTCAAGGGCAGTCAGGTCGAGAGAGAACCAAGGGCTATATCTGTTCCTGTTTCTGTTTTTTTTTTTTTTGTGGAGCATGCTTATTTAAGATGGCGAGTAAGGCACTTTTAAAGAATACCCAGGCATCCTCTATTGACGGGATGAGGTCAATAATCTTCCAGGATACCCGGTCCAGTTCGATTAGAAAGGCCTGCTCGCTGAAGTGTTTTAGGGAGCTTTTGATAGTGATGAGGGGTGGTCGTTTGACCGCAGACCCATTACGGATGTAAGCAATGAGGCAGTGATCGCTGAGATCTTGGTTGAAAACAGCAGAGTTGTATTTAGAGGGCAAGGTGGTTAGGATGATATCTTTGAGGGTGCCCGTGTTTACGGATTTGGGGTTGTGTCAAGACCTCAGAAAAAAAATAAAGTGTTAACACCATGGGATCACGCAGCCGTCATACCGTCCAGGAAGGAGGCGCTTTCGGTCTCCTAGAGATGAACCTACTTTAGTGCAAAAATCAAATCCCAGGACAAATCAATCCCAATCCCAAAGAAAATCAATCCCAGAACAAAAGCAAAGGACCTTGTGAAGATGCTGGAGGAAACGGGTACAAAAGTATCTATATCCACAGTAAAACGAGTCCTATATCGACGTAACCTGAATGACCGCACAGCAAGGAAGAAGCCACTGCTCCAAAACTGCCATACAAAAGCCACGGTTTGCAACTGCACATGGGGACAAAGATCGTACTTTTTGGAGAAATGTCCTATGGTCTGATGAAACAAACACAAAGGTGTTTGGAAACTTCCGACTTCAACTGTATGTTTGAACTTGTGAGATTCCTCCCTTGTTCCCTGACTTACCAGAGCAGCATTGGAAGTGAGTGGTTGGGGAGGAGACTGGAGAGTAGCTTTTCCTTCCCGTTTGTTGTGAAGCTAGCTAAGTTCCTCACCTCTTCCTCTCCACTAAGATAACTGAACTCTGTGGGGCAGGAGAGCAAGCACTGCAACTTTTATGTTCTGAGGCTTTTAATGCTGGGTGGGGGGGTGTCTCTTTGGCTAACTGTGTGTGCGTTGTGTGTATTGTACTCGCACATGTTTCTGAATTAACTTTTGGAGCTGAGGAGTCCTGACTTGTTGGGTGTGATGATGTGTTCTGCTCTGTTTGCCACACAGACAAAACTCGGAGGCTCTAGAATGTGTGTGTGTGTGTGTGTGGTACTTTTCAACATGCTTGACACTCCTCAGAGAGCCTGGGAATGAGTGAATGTGATAAGCTGTGGAAGCGTAAGGTTCCTTGAGTAAACCTGCTCTTCGGGAGCTGTTTGGCTGGCTGGCTGCTCTGAATCCGTTTTGTGGTCTGAGAGGGGGATTGGAGCCTGTCAGTCATGTGCTGCAGGCTGGAGCGCCTGGCCATGGTCTGTCTGCGTGCTCCACGGCCGCGCTGCAGGGAGATAAGACTCCCACTCCAGGCTGCAGACCGCAGCAGCTTGCCAGAACCCGCATCCCACCTCCAGCCTTTCTCCAGCCAGCACCACCCCCCCTCTTCAGCCTACCTCCGCACCTGCAGAGTGGCAGTCCCTAAACCAGCTTCCTCTCTCTCTGAGTGACACATCCCCAGCCAGCGTCCCCCCACTGTCACCATTCGCAACACGACACATCTTTTAGTTAACAACAGCCTGTCGCTAGGGTAGCTGGTTAACCTCAAAATGTCTTGTCGTCTACCGTCCTCTCCTCCAGACCTTACACATACTTCCTAAGAGATTGTGGTTACTTAAGCTGGGCATGCACTAGATGATTTTGGCCCTCATTTTTAGGGTTTGGGTACGTTTTTGATATCGGAGACAAAATCCCAATGTCATTGTCTACTCCGGGCCGTCACCAATGCTTGTTCAATGTGAGCGGGTCAGAGACGCAATCAGAAGCCTACTGTTCCTGCCTTTGACCCATCCCAGACGCCCCGATATTGTCGACCGTTTGATGTTTTTATTTGCACAAAATCTGCAACGCTCTTGTTGTGTGAGATGTGCAACGACAACTTTTGAGAACGGTGGTCAGTAATAGGTCAATGAGAGCTCGCCAGAGAAGAAGCCAGTGAGATGATGACGTTGTTCCGCATCACCCAGGATGTGTAGACTCAGGCCATGCCTGCCACTCGTATGCGTTTGTACTTGCCTTTATTAACCAAAGCCAAAGTGTCAAATCGTTTCAGCTCTGGAGTTTACGAGCGACGTTATTCAAGTCAAAAATGTGTTGGCTCGATATTTCAACTCAGTATGGCAAGCGTGGATCTCTGACTGAAAACCTTTTTACAAGGCTGCTTTGAGTTAGCTATCTAATCCCATCAAGGGAAGAATCTTGTGGCGTGTCACCCCGTCTGTGTCACATGGTTTAGTGTGCTCACCCACTACGTTAGTGAGACAGGGGGAAGAAAACACAGGAAAGAAGGTCGTTTTAAAGTGAGGATTTTGAAAGTCGAGAAGGGAGAGAGGTGCGTGTGTGTTTCTTAGTTTCAAACATTTATTACCTTGACTAAACAGATATGACCTTCCTGAGCTCGCTCTGCCATTCAGTTGGAGGGAGAAGCTGCAGTGTGTGTGTGTGTGTGTTTTGAGACGACAGTTCAGATGGGGAAAAGACAGTGTGCACACGTCTTTCTGCTGACTAGTGTGCGTGTGTCTGAACCTTTGGTCCTGTGCCTGACAGTACAGATAAAGACCCCCCCCCCCCTCCAAAAGTATTGTTTATCATCTCTTTATGCATTGGCCACGTTTAGAACCATATCACTTTATCCCAAAGAGTAATTCTGATGAAGCAATATACACCTTAATCAGGTTACTCTGTCAGTTTATGTGTGGTCTCCTAGTGTGAGTCTTCTCATTAGTGGACAAAGCCGAAACTGCAACTCCTTCCTCAGCTCTCTAGATAGAGCCAGAAAGTAGAGCCAGAACAGTTACCCAGAATTCAAACAACATCTTAATGTACATGGATGAAGTCATTAGCTTTCCTTAGTCCTTTTTTCCAGCACGGTAGCACCTCTAAACTGTGATTTTTTTTTTTTTTTTACCGAACAGAGGAAGGGTGTTTTTCTTTTTAATAGTATCATTAACCTGTCTCTCCCCGCTGTAGGGTCTTGGATGCCCCCAGGTCAGAACATAATGAAATTGCACCTCATTCCCCACCACACATACATAACACAGTCTTTAGTGAGTGTCCAGAGAGGACTAAATTGATTGCACACATAACGTATACGCTGAGTGTTCAAAACATTAGGAACACCTTCCTAATATTGAATTGCAGCCCCTTTCCCCCTCAGAACAGCTTCAGTTAGTCAGGGCATGGACCTTACAAGGTTTCAAAAGTGTTCCACAGGGATGCTGGCCCACGTTGACTCCAATGCTTCACACAGTTGTGTCAAATTGGCTGGATGTCCTTTGGGTGGTGGATCATTCTTGCTACACACGGGAAACTGTTGAGCGTGGGAAACCCACAAACCGTTGCACCTGGCACCAACTGCCATACCCCGTTCAAAGGCACTTACTTAATATTTTGTCTTGCACATTCACCCTCTGAGTGGCACACATGTACAATCCATGTCTCAACTGTCTCTAACCTCTCTTGGCCCCTTTATCTACACCAGTGGTCACCAACGGGTCGATCTCCAAGGCATTCGTTGTCAATCACCAAACATTCATTTGCGTTCCATTCTTTGGTTGTTGTTTTTTTTGCGTTGTTGGCGCCATTTGATTCAGCAGCCCTACCTAACGGCGGGAAGGCAAAATGTTCCCATTTTGAACCATTTCATGCCTCTGCCTGCCCGTCAGGCCCAGATAGTAAAATCAAGTGCACCTCTGGGCCTACTGCTGGCCAATCAGACAGCTCAGTTTCCTCGAGCCATAGACTGTAAAAAGAAGCCTTGAATGTACAGCAAGGTTGATAGAGACTCCGTGAACACAGAGAAGAGCTGCTGTTTTTGTGAGCATTGTGTCAGAGTTAATACCCTGCTATTGTATCATATCGCTGATGGGAGGGATCAGTGTGGTGTCCATATTAGCAGTCAGCCTGCTGGTGTAACTCGCGCTGTGACGTGGACCTCCGAATCAGTGTCGCTACAATGGACAAGCCACTTTATTAACAGAAATGTAGACGGTACCATATTTCTACCTGTAATGATTGAAGCGATTACATTGGGCTTTTACAGCAACTGCTCTGAAGCTGCACGATGTAACCTGCTCCGTCACTTCAATCAATTACGGAAAAGCAGGAACAGGGCTCAAAATCTCTCTCTCTCTCTCTCTCTCTCTCTCTCTCTCTCTCTCTCTCTCTCTCTCTCTCTCTCTCTCTCTCTCTCTCTCTCTCTCTCTCTCTCTCTCTCTCTCTCTCTCTCTCTCTCTCTCTCTCTCTCTCTCTCTCTCTCTCTCTCTCTCTCTCTCTCTCTCTCTCTCTCTCTCTCTCTCTCTCTCTCTCTCTCTCTCTCTCTCTCTCTCTCTCTCTCTCTCTCTCTCTCTCTCTCACACTTTTGAGGAGCTGGACTAATGGTCCTCGTTTCAAACTGTTACAATGGAGATTGGTGGAAGGTTGTATATAGATTCTCTCAAGATGGAGTTACACTTGCGCTTCACTGATAGACAGGCATTCAACCCCAGGCTTTTAGGCTCTATACTGAGGCTGTGTGTGTACATAATAGCTAGGCAGAACACAGTGTGTTTTTTTTTATGTGGACTGTATATATTACTATAATCAGTCATTGAAGCGTTTGCTTGCTGCACATTGTAAATGTAAAAACAGGCTTTCATCTGAGTGTGGGTCCAGACCAGCCATGCAATCCATCCACATTTATCCTGATTTGTTGCTGTGGTGCTCTCTTTGTTTACTGTAAAGCGGGAGATTTACGTTGGCTGCGCTTGGCAGGGCCTGTGCGTGTGACCAGTGATGGGATGGGGGGGTGGGGGTAGAAGCCTCTGGGCTGGGCGACGGTAGGAATAGGACGGTCTGATTTGTGTCTTTTTATGAGGCTTGTTTATGGGTCTGAATGGCTCTAATGGCTCCTTTGTTTTCCCCTCCATGCAGCGGGCCAGCTGTGCCAGTCGGCCCACCTCTCCCTGCAGCTGCCTTACACCGTCCTGGGTCTGGGGCGCAGCGCCAACTTCCTGGACCACCTGTACGTGGGTATCCCCCGGCCCCTCGGGGACAAGGTACTGTATGGTGCGCCGCAGCACTGGGGGAGGGGAGCGGAGAGGAGGGAGATGCCAGACAAAACACAGGACAGGATGCAGTAGGAGCTACAGCAGGTCTTAGTTAATGCACCATGGAAATACTTTTTCTAGTCACTGCACCCATGTGGAGAACACACCCAGAGCCACTGATACTGACACTAACTATACTGCAGGTTGATGTAAATGATGTACATGTTTCTTCCTGTTGCAATATGATAAGTATATTATCTATTGTGCAGTAAATAATTTGTTATCTTCTTCGTTCCCCCACTTTTGTGCTACCTCAAACATTGGCATGTGGTTTGGGTTCGTGTGGAGCGACAGCCTTCTGTCTCTCGTATCGCGTGCCGTTTGAAATGCCGTTTGTGGGTTCCTCGATAGATTCCCCTGCGCGGCTTATTTGAATTTGAGACGCTGGCTCCCGTTCCTCGCCTGTCAAAGAAAAGAACAGAGGTCTTCATCATAGCGGATTTGCATTGCAAATTTCTGCCCATCCCTCATACCTTGGGAGCGAGGCTCGTACAGAGTAAGGCATCTGAAGTACAGCAATGTGCTCTGTTATCACTCGCACCCTTTGAGTAATGCAAGAAAATGTTTCCACAAAGGTTCACATTTCCCCACACAGCAGTTAATAAAATATAATGCTTTGTATTATGCTAACCAATTTTTACCTTCAGAGGGTGTATGGATATGGTGTGTTCAGTGCTCCATACACTGAGTGCACAAAACATTAAGAACACCTGCTCTTTTCATAACATAGACTGACCAGGTAAAATCTATGATCCCTTATTAATGTCACTTGTTAAATCCACTTCAATTAGTGTAGATGAAGGGGAGGAGACAGGTTAAAGAAGGATTTTTAAGCCTTGAGAAAATGGTAGTTGGTACCAGGTGCACCGGTTTGTGTCAAGAACTGCAATGCTGCTGGGTTTTTCACGCTCAACAGTTTCCCGCGTGTATCAAGAATTGTCCACCACCCAAAGGACATCGAACCAACTTGACACAATTGTGGGGAGCATTGGAGTCATGGGCCAACATCCCTGTGGAACATAATATTAGGAAGGTGTTCCTAAAAAATGTGCACTCGATGTACACATTTAATGAACAGCTGTGTCTGTCTGACTGTCTCTGATAGTTCCTATCTGTCTGTCTTCAACCCTCCCTCACAGGGAAAAACATTCAGGAGGCCTGTGAGGGAGTTAGGGAGGGAGGGAGAGAGAAAGAGAGGAAGGTTGGGGAAAGAGAAAGAGATGAGGGAGTGTGTTCTACTTCTACTCTCCTCCTGTACACTTGTCTCAATCCCATGAGGATCCTTTCCTCCGCTTTCCTCCGAATTTACTTCACTAATCAAGATTCCCGCTCTGCTCTCGCCTCCCAAAAAACCCACTTCACTCCCAACTTCAGACCCAGCGCTCTCCTTTGAAACGCTCTCTGAAAACCCAGAAACGCTTTCCTCCTCTAAAACGCAGGCGTCTTCTCTTAGCCAAAGCGCCGGAAGCGCAGCCTGTCACTGTCTCTCACCGCCGTTCTGCATAAACCACGCTGCATTGAAGAGCAACATGTCAGGATTAGCTTAGGAGGTTAAGAACTGCAACTTGTAATGAACTAGCACATTGTTCACAGTGCACTGACTCAAGGTGACTCATTCCAGTTCGTCATTATTCTCCTTTAACCTATTTCGCCTCAAACGCAAACAATCACTAGCAACTGGCAAATCAAAATCCCTGAATCTGCAGCTCTGAATCGCTTTGAGTCTTTGCCTTACATAGTATATGCATCGCTGAGCGATGTAGGTGTGTCATTCACTTCTGTTGACATTTCTCAGTGTCAGGAAGGAGTCATATGCGTGGCTTCCTAACCCACACAACCCTCAGCATTGTAACGATACTCCAGCTAATGGGACTGTAGGAAGTAGGCTGACACCAGGGGGATACTTCAGCAGACCTCATTTATTTAATTTATTAGCCTGTCTGTGTTTTAAATGCATGGCTTTTAAATAGCTCGGGTATAGGTAGCTGAAACCCCTGGGCTCTCATTAGGGTGGTTCTGGGTAAACGAGGACGCAAAGTACCGGCGGCACACACTGCGTGTGCGTCTGCGTGCGTGAGCGAGCAAGTCTGTTTTCCTTATCCCTTAATGTTGCCAAATGATAGATGTGTGGTCGGAAATGAGTCTCTCTTCCCTAGAGGACTCTGTGAGAAAGATGAATTTAACGTTTGCCAGTGATTGCCATCCAGTACCAACTTGAAGAGGGGAAAATTACCTTTTGTAATTAATACAGAAGCTGGCGTTGAAAAGCTTTTGAGCTTGATCTTCATAGAATGAAGTTTCTTAAACTCTGAAGCCGGAGAGCAAATTGTAGTGCAGTATAGGAAATGACTCAGGCCCTACATTGAATCTGCACTGAGAAGTGTGGGATATATTGCCTGCTTTGAACTAGACTTTTTCCATTATTGCCCCTTCATTCTGCCTCCCCGAGGCACTAATAACATAGTTTCTCTGTTTCTGCCTTGCAGGATGTGAGGAAGCAGGAGTGGACAGCCATCATCCCCAACTCGCAGCTCATAGTCATTCCATACCCACACAACGAGCCCCGCAGGTACACACACACACACACACACTCATACATCTGTACTTGGGACTCCCACAAACATGCCCAGGCCATGTTTCCATTGGTTTTCTGTGTCATTCACATGTAGTTCTACCCCCAGGAGTGCCAGCAGATGGCAGAACCCCCCTCCCCTCTCTCTCTCCGTATGGCCAGCTAACACATTCTCTCATCAACACATGGAACACACACACTCTGACAAAAGCTTGCACTTGCATATACAGTGCCTTCGGAAAGTATTCAGACCCCTTGACTTATTCTAAAATGGATTAAATTATTTGTTTCCCTCATCAATCTACACACAATACCCCATAATGACAAAGTGGAAACAGGTTTTTAGACATTTTTGCAAATGTTTTTACATAAGTATTCAGACCCGTTGCTATGAGACTTGAAATTGAGCTCGGGTGCATCCTGTTTCCATTGATCTTCCTTGAGATGTTTCTACAACTTGACTGGAGTCACCCTCTGGTAAATTAAATTGATTGGACATGATTTGGAAAGGGCCTTGGTCAGGGAGGTGGCCAAGAATCCGATGGTCACTTTGACAGAGCTCCAGAGTTCCTCTGTGGAGATGGTTGTCCTTCTGGAAGGTTCTCCCATCTATGCAGCACTCCACCAATCAGGCCTTTATGGTAGAGTGGCCAGACGGAAGCCACTCCTCAGTAAAAGGCACATGACAGCCCGCTTGGAGTTTGCCAAAAGGCACCTAAAGACTCTCAGACCATGAGAAGCAAGATGCTCTGGTGTGATGAAACCAAGAGGAAACCTGGCACCATCCCTACGGTGAAGCATGCTGGTGGCGATGTTGTGGAGATTTTTCAGCGGCAGGGACTGGGAGACTAGTCAGGATCGAGGGAAAGATTAACGGAACAAAGTACAGAGAGATCCTTGATGAGAACCTGCTCCAGAGTGCTCAGGACCTCAGACTGGGGCAAAGGTTCACCTTCCAACAGGACAACGACCCAAAGCACACAGCCACAACAATGCAGGAGTGGCTTTGGGACAAGTCGGGAATGTCCTTGGGTGGCCCAGCAAGAGCCCGGACAGTAATTGCTGCCAAAGGTACTTCTACAAAGTACTGTGTAAAGGGTCTGAATACTTATTTATATTTCAGTTTTTTATTTTTCAAACATTTGCAAAAAGAACAGTTTTTGCTTTGTCATTATGGGGTATTGTTTGTAGATTGATGAGGGAAAAGAAATATATTTATTCAATTTTAGAATAAGGCTGTAAGGTAACAAAATGTGTGTTTTTCCGAATGCACTGTATATAGCTACTAAACTAACTTATTACTCAGAAAAACACACCCACATTAGGTAGATGCATACATCATGTACTGTTCCTACATTATAGTGAATGCTCAGTGTATAGCTGTGTAAAGAAGGTGTTTTCAGTCTCATAATGTTTATTGGGCACAGGTTAACGCAACATATTGTGTCTAATTTTGTGTCCTGCTTTGCTATTGGTAGTTCTTGTTTTCACCACTAATATTTAATGTGTTTATTAGTTCTGATAGAATGTCTTAATGAAGTTCTCTCACAAGGTTTTTTTTATTAATATTTGAGCAGGTGCATTGTTCTTCAGCCATTTGTTGTAGAATAATATTGTATCTCCACAATCTGGGCCTGTTCTTGTTTTTAATCAAACCGTTCAAACGAACTCTCCGTTCTTTTCAATAGTCACAAAATATGTGCATCGAAAGACCGTAAAATGCGCTTGTCATTGTTTGTTTTTGATCTTATTGAAATGGTTCATCTCTGACAGGGATGTAGCATTTCTCGATTCGTTTTGACCTAACACGTCATACTTTCAGGGTATTTTCATATTTTTTGATTACAGGAACTTTATTGACAAATAACACCTCTGATAAAGCAAAATATGCCAAATGATAGCACGTTGACTCTTACGTTCTGATAGGGTTGGAAGAGATGAGAGACGTGCCTTTTTTGAACGAGTTTCACGTCACATAGTAGTTGATACGCTCGTTCTCTCTTCCTACCCTTTCCCTGTTTTAGTTGGAGTGCGAAATTATATCTGACCCCCAGTAACATAGTCCTGCTGACCGCCATCGCTCTGAGCGGAGTGTGTGTGTTCATCCTGGTCATCATTGGCATCCTCCACTGGCAGGAGAAGGTAAGGACGGAATGACACAAATACGTCGCTTACACCGTTTATCGTCGTCATTATCATCACTTGCTGTTTTAATCGATAGTAATGAGCACCATCAACCTCCTCTCTTCCCCTTCATTATTAGCTGTACTGTCTTGTCATTTTTCCTCTTCTTCCTTGCATTCCTCCTCACTATCCTCTCCTCCTCCCCCTCCTCTTAATAGTCTGAGCCAAAGCCGGTTATGTTCTGGTCAGAGCAGTGTGTGTCCTCTCTCATCCTCCCCACCATTGCCAGTCCATAGTATCTGGTGGGGGTCTTCTCTTCTCCTGACCCTAGGGGGTTGCTGGGGAGCTCTGGTGCTCATCCAGAGAGCAGGAGACCCGCTGTGGGAACAGGGCTCACTCCGAGAGGAACAGATGGGTCAGAACCAGCAGATGGGCCCTGTCCTCTAGCCTCCCACAGAGCTCCAGCACGGCTGTTAGAGGGCCATAACCAGTGAGGACGCTCGGCTGTAATTGCTTTTGTTTTGCCCCTTCAGCATATCCAATATTTTGTTCGTAATCCCTGTAAATATGTCCTCCAGGGAGAGGTGTGTGTGTGTGTGTGTGTGTGTGTGTGTGTGTGTGTGTGTGTGTGTGTGTGTGTGTGTGTGTGTGTGTGTGTGTGTGTGTGTGTGTGTGTGTGTGTGTGTGTGTGTGTGTGTGTGTGTGTGCGAATTTTACAGTGAGTTTTAAGGTAATCATATATTGTTTGAATTTCGCAAACTTGTGCTCATTTGCATGTGTTTGCATGCAACTGTTGCCGACATGCATGTGTGGTGTGTGTCCAGCCTACCGTGCACACACCACGGAGCGATTCATCCCCATCCCAGTACAGCCGTGGCTGGTCTGTTTCTCCATCGAGCGAGGCCGAGCAACGTTGGCGTCTTCTCAAAGCCATCTGCTGTGGGTGCTTTATAATGCACGCAGGACGCCATAATTGCTCTCCACTCAGGGAACTGTTCCGGGAACACTAGCTTCATTGGAGTTGACTCTGCATTAAAATAACATGTTTGGCTCCATATCTGAGGAACTGAGCCCAGCAATTATATTTTAGCAGAAAGCGAGCAAGGCAGAGGCATGGCTCCTTGTCCATTGTTGATTAGAGGTTGATTGACTGATAATGGTCATGATGGCCAAGGTAATGGGAGCTCAGGTAATAGCTAGCTGTTCATTTGTTTAGATGATCTGTACTTCAGTTCAGAGCCCCCTTCATTTTCATAGATACAGGTAACTGACAAAATAAAGGAAACACCAACATAACGTGACTTAGTAAGGTGTTGGGCCAGAACAGCTTCAATGCACCTTGGCAGAGATTCTGGAACTTTATTGGAGGGATGCGACATCATTCTTCCACGAGAAATTCCATGATTTTATGTTTTGTTGAGGGTGGTGGAAAACGCAGTCTCGGGCGCCGCTCAATGATCTCCTAGTCGTGTTCAATTGGTTTGAGAGCTGGTGACTGAGACGGCCGTGGCATGTGGTTTACATTTTCTTCATGCTCATCAAACCATTCATTGACCACGTTGTGCCCTGTGGATGGGGGCATTGTCATCCTATGGGGGGCATAGCCATGGTAGCCAAAATAATGGCTTGCCCAGCATGTTTAAACATGATCATTTTCATGATTAATACATGTTTCATACATTGCTTAATTAACTCATGTGCCACAGCTTTGTGGAAGCACCTGCTTTTAATATACTTTGCATCCCTTATTTAATCAAGTGTTTCCATTATTTTGGCAGTTACCTTTATATCTGCTTCATGTTATTACTGTTGCAGCTGATGAGTCACATCTTTTGAATCGGCAGCCTGTTTTTGTGTCAGTATGACGTCTCAGGCTGTGTGTTTTTCTTCCTGTTGTATTGGGATGGCCGACATCTCCGCTGTGGTGGGTCTTTTTGAGCGTGGGTACCTGCCTTTGTTTGCTTTTAATGGGGGAGGGTCGTGACCCATTGTCATCTTTTTGTCTAGTCGGGTGTGCCATATGCATTGTAAGTGTGCTTGCCTTGAAGTCATATCTGAGCCCGGCTGCTGCTGAGTGCTCCTGTTCTATCTGACTCACTCTGCCCAGCACAATAACACACCATCATTGAAGGGGCTCTCTTAGATAAGAGAGTCTAACCTTTCACGCAGGGGAAAACAGCATTTGGAGAGAAATAATCTCCATAAACCTTTCCATTTGCATTGCGGTATGGGGTTGACCAGGTCACGGTGCGATGGGTGATTTACTTTTCATATTTATGCTGACCCCTGCTATTTGTTCCACAAATCTCAATGATCAAATACACGTCAGAGGCTGGTTTGAGACACAGTGCCTCCTGCAACAGCCGAGACTGGCTCAGGAAGTGTTGTTAGAACACTGTTAAAGATAAGAAAGCTTGTTGATATTTGAATAAAACTGCTTTCTCTGTTTTAGCCTAGCTGTAAATCTGAGAGGTGTTTTGGATTCTCTTTACTTGTCCGATAACTTTGGTTTCATGCCTGAGGAATCTATCAGTGTTTGTTTGAGCCATTTGTATTTTGGTGTGGGTTTAAACGGAATGCAGGGTTTTTCAGAGCAGTGAAGGCTGCATTATACCTCCACGTTGCATAATGCATACATTGTGACAAAGGTCTTCTTTTATGCTTAGTTCAAGGCCCCCATAGCCTTAGCACAGAGTATGGATAGGTTACCGCATACAGTAGACCTCTCAAATAGGTCAGGTTATCGTGTTACTGAACTTCACATTCAATCAGGAGGTTTCAGACCCTTCAATAAATGACACTGAGGATATCGCGCACGGAATAACGACACAATTATATCCCCTGAACACTCAATTATTTTGTGTTCCTACACCACAGTGAAATAGAAATATTGACAGGATTTACAAGCCAGTTCACTGAATGAGACCTGAGGAGCGTATAACAGTATGTTCATTGTACTGTGTACACGCCATAAGAACAAGTGGAAGTAACTGAACACTCAGTCCTAAAGACAGTCTGCTCCCTTAAGTCCTGAGCAACACAGACACGGCCGACAGACTCTCTGCTTAGATGTCGGTGTCCTCCATCCGGACTGTCTGTCGTATGGCGAGTAGTTCCAGAACACATCTGTCAGCTTCATCTCCGCTGCATTGTTGAAGCTTCCCCTTCTTTTTTTCCATCATACGTGCCTTTTATGTGCTGTTGTCAAGGGAAAGCTCAAAAATAAACGTGAATGATCCTCATGAATCCGCAGAGGGTACGTAATCGTACGTGGAAGTGAGATCCCGTTAACACTTGCAATAATGATTGCCTGTCTCAGATTGTAGCCATGACCACTCAGTAGGTCTGCCGGTTTCATTACAATTCTATAATGGTGTCAGCCCCACCTCTCTCTCTCTCTCTCTCTCTCTCCTCCCTCCATCACTGACTGTTAGACTCTGCTTGTCTGTGTTGGTCTGACTCGTGACCCCTGACCATTGCCCTGTGTGGGTTTCAGAAAGCGGACGACCGGGAGAAGAGACAGGAAGCACACCGGTTCCATTTTGATGCCATGTGAAGGAGCACAGGAAGAGATGGACCATGGGAAAAAAAGTCATGCCATTTTTCTGTTTTTTTTTATTTATTTATTTATTTATGTTTGCTGGTCGATGGAATTGTTTATTTATTTGATCCCCTCTGGCTCTTGATGATATGCCATTTAAAGTGTTTATATATCCATTAGACATTATCAAATGTAAAAGAGACAGACAGGTTACTTCTGGCATACTTGCACATTTCAAGGGCCAAAATGATGGATGAACCCAAATCTAAACAGGACTACTGAGTGAAATTACACTGAGTTATATCCCAGTTTACTTTTTTATTCAATGGTTTGGCTCAGCTCATTATGTATGGTTGTCAAATGGGCACTAACAGTTTACGTCATGAATTTTGCAATAATGTTCAATCCAAGCCATCCTGATCTTCAAAACACATTACCGGTGTGTTTGTTTTGGGGGAAGCATTGCTATTGTAATGCTACTTGAATATTTATGTCTGTAAACCCATTGTCTTCCTGTATGTCAATCTGCAAAGGTTATTGTTTTCCGTGGACTGTTATAGTGAGATCTTACACATAGAGTCCACTGACCCAAACAGGGTATTTACACTGGATGCATCCGTTGTGCTCTACTGTATATAATGCACATAGTACATGGTCCATAATGAGGGGTTACTGTATGTGTCAAGTTCATTATGTATTTTTCCTCTCCTTTTTTTCAAATTCCTCTCCAAATCCCTGACACAATGTCTTATCCTTGTTTGACCGTTCCCACTCTCCCACTGCCGTCACTCCCAGTGGTCTTGGAATGGCCTGTACTACTGACCCCTCTGGTTTGGTCATGTCCTTAGCTTTTTAGTCTTTCTCACTCTTAACAATCGTGTTTGTCTCGCATGATACAGACAGTGTGTTTTTGGAGTTTCAAACCCTTATGTGTTCATTAAAAACGTACATGAAACTGTGGCGGTCAATTGAAGAATGGTTCATATACTATATGTACTTAAACTACTTCTACTTACAAGGGGAAATATGTTTGTTATTTAACCAACAGGAAGTGCAATCATCAATATTATCACCAATGTCAAGTTTCTTCTATTAATCATTCTATTTCATTTGGAATTAACGTGGGGCACATGCTATCATCTCATGTCTGTGGTTTAAATAATGATTGATAGTGATCAGTCTCATTGATTGTATTTTTGTGTTTGTGTGTGGATTGTGCTTATAATCGGAAATGTTCAACTGAAGTAGGATCATTTCTGTTGAGAATGTTTATGGGATGATGGGTTGAAAATTAAAAGTGTTTATCGTGCTTAATTCATGGTGGTTCTCACTTGTTTTCCAAATCAAATGTATTTATATAGCCCTTCATACATCAGCTGATATCTCAAAGTGCTGTACAGAAACCCAGCCTAAAACCCCAAACAGCAAGCAATGCAGGTGTAGAAGCACGGTGGCTAGGAAAAACTCCCTAGAAAGGCCAAAACCTAGGAAGAAACCTAGAGAGGAACCAGGCTATGTGGGGTGGCCAGTCCTCTTCTGGCTGTGCCGGGTGGAGATTATAAAAGAACATGGCTAAGATGTTCAAATGTTCATAAATGACCAGCATGGTCGTATAATAATAAGGAAATCAAATTCATTTAAATGTATTTCCGTCTCACGTTTGCCTTCTGCTTCATAGATAGTCCATCCGAAAAATGGAATTATCCTGGTGAGCTGATGACCAAAGAAACGATTGGAAGTGACAACTTGGCATAGCCTACAGTTTTGAGTTCTTTTTAGCTCATGTAGCGTAATGTATTGCAATCTGGCACTTATGGTAAAATGGTAGTCTAATAAAATGGTAGCCATCATTTAAATAGCAGTTGATGTTTTACTGTCTGTTGATGTTTTTTCACGATTGTCTCTTGGCAACAACTTACTGAGTAGATATTATCCTAATGGTAGGCTGTCAACTTTTCCGTTTTTTTGCGCAAAACACATAACCCCATTGCAACTTGCTCCGTTCATTTTGTATTATATCATAAATGGCTTTGCTCAATTTTACCAATATAATCTTTCAATGTAACATGAACAGAGCAGAGACTTGTATGCAGCGAGAGATTTTACACTCGGTGATGGGGTGCATGCGTACAAGCTGCCCATTCACGCAAACATCGCCCGGAGCTTAAATGAGCCTTCTTTAGTGCCATTACTTCAGTTCAGCCACAGACCACTCTGTGCATCTCTCTGTGCGCGTCTCTCGGATACTCTGCTGCTCAACCTCACTGGACAATGCAACCTACTTTAATAATAGCATATGTTGCATGTGGAACTACAAGACACCTGTCTAGATGGAATTAACGTTGTATCTAATACTTATCGGGAGTGGTTGAAGAAGACGCGCTTGTTTTCCTCAGAGGAAATTAGGAGTTGATGATGGTCTTTCTGACTATGGAATTAAGGCGGTCAATGAAAAGTTGGATTTTATAAAAAAGCGACTCAATGCCTTGGATCCATAAAATGGAGAGAGAAAGCGTGTAACTCCCCAAGCTTAAGAAGGAGAACGTATTTGGCACCACCACACAGGGAGAGGAAATGCAAAGAGGTGAGTTTTACTTGGCATCAGAGCGCTTTTGGATCGTATTAAGGACCACTGATATGATACAAAAGGCTTTTAATCACTCGCATCGGCTGTGATATAATTCATCCCTTATTATTCTGGAAGATAGACGAAACTCACCCTTACCAGATGTCTCCCGTTGTATTTTCTCTTTCGCCAAGTTGTTTTATTGTGATATAATTCATCCCTTATTCTTCTGGAAGATAGACGAAACTCACCCTTACCAGATGTCTCCCGTTGTATTTTCTCTTTCGCCAAGTTGTTTTATTGTGATATAATTCATCCCTTATTCTTCTGCAAGATAGACGAAACTCACCCTTACCAGATATCTCCCGTTGTATTTTCTCTTGCGCCAAGTTGTTTTTATTGTGTTATGCATGTTTGCAAGAAGCCAAAATCCCTGAATGGCATCGCCACCAGCAGGTTTACATCTATTCAGTTATATTAGCTTTTTAGACTATTGCAAGGGGTCATCTTTGGAACGTGCCAATATCCGAACTTATAAAGATGAGATCTTTGCACAAGGCTACACAATCCGGAAGAATGCATTCCAATTTTGGCTACTTTTCTATTAACGCCTAAGGTCGATGTCGGCGCCACCGCGGAAATCTAATTAGCATAAAGAAAATCAAAATTGTAAAAAAAAAAAATTAAAAAATCGGTCAATTTAAACTAATGTGTTTTTTTTTTTGCATTGGATGCGTCTCAATGTGTAACACTTCTGCGTCTGTGGTAAAAGGTGACAGAGCTAGAGCGGTGTTTGTCAGACCATGAGACATCCCGAACATCTCAAGTCATGTGTGATGAATACAAAGGGTAAAAGCAAATAGCCTAATGTATTTAGGAGTTGAAAATCGCCATTTTTTAGCTGAACGGCGGGTGGTGCTGAAGTGACAGCTCCTGGTGATTCGCGCCACATCTGGGACAAGGCCACAGCTGCGGTTTGCCGCTCATTTTAAGACGCGATATATTCTGCTGTGAAATTATTGTGTTTTGTACTGTACTCTAGGCCTATTATTAAAGGGACTGCCAAGTAGAGTTTAACACACCTAGTCTGTAAACTGCACTGAATCTTATCACCGAGGGAGAGAAAATCGTGTTGAGTTCACTTCAGTAGGACTGGGCTATTTCAGTCGCGAAGGGCACAAAGTCTAGTTGTCTTAGAATTATCAACAAATGACTGTAGCGTTCTAACTCCGCATAGCCCCATGTTTTATTTTGTAATATAATTGCAGGATCAAAATGCATCAGCAAACACCCAAAGAGGCCATATCTATGCTTTTTGGGTTAATTTAACCAAACAATCTGGTAGGCCATCCATTTGTATTTACAATGCACTCCTACTCATGTTCTTCCATTAGTGGAGGCTATCTTGTAAAGGCATTCAACCTTTTCAATTCAGACTTTCAGGTCCATTCAAAGCTATTTGACACAACTGTGTGCTACAATTAATGTCTGCCATAGACTGCTTTTAAGAGGTAGTTATTATGGTCTTTCAGTGGTCCCTCATAGCGGAGTAGGATCCGGAAAGGGCAAATCTTTGTGAATAGCCTCATAGTCAGGCCGTGCATGGAAAAGTGTATGTGTGTGTGTGTGTGTGTACGCAGTCTGGCCTTCTGGCCTCCAGCGTATCACGCCTGGGAAGAGAGAGGGTGTGTGTGTATGTGCGCATGGATGTGTGTTTTAAATTCTGTATAGTAGAGAACATGCCGTCTGATTTCGTTTTGCAAGCCTGGGTGGCTATAGTCAATCCACGTTTCATTATTCATCAGTCAGGCTCTCGCTCATGGTTTAATGTGATATAAGCAGCGCAGTCTATTAAAATCTGTTGGGGGTAAACCTACATCGGGCTTATCTGGAGAAGACAGTGGTGTCGTGGGCTGAAATGTGCACAGGGGTACGGCGAGCAGTTTTAGCACAGATATAATACACAATGCAGTGCTGTTGCTGTTGCTGCTGCCTCCGGATGCCTGTCTCTCATTATGGCATCACGCCTGTGAGCCTTATCCCATTTGTTCTGGTTCTGTCTTCATTCAGGACAGGAGGCTGAAGGGTTGGCGGATGCTCTGATAGGCGTGATGATGCGGGCCAACCAATGAGTGCTCACTGACACACCATCAGAGGACAATATGATAACACATACACAGATATACAGCCTTCTTTGTTTAGCTGTACATGGTATGGAGGAGAGAGCTCTTTAGGCATCTGAGTTTGGCTTCAGACTTTTGGTTGTGATATGTCTTGGCTCCGATACGATGCTTTTTAGATAAGCTTTCAATGGCACAACCTATGAAATACAAGGCAGGGATACATCTACAAGACTCAAGGATCAATATTCTGTCAAGTATTGTTGTACATCGTACACATCAATTGCAAGATGCACCTTTAACTATATGTTACTGTCAGTGTCGTAGATCATTGGCTCTTTCACTGTGTGTGTGCTTATGTGTGTGCTTGCGTGCACGGTTATGTTAGGTTATGATGGATATAGTAGGGCTATAGTTCTTAATGATGCCCGGTCTAGCCCCTGCATCACTGCTGTTCCAATAATCACCCATACACCATTTTGTAAAAAAAAATAAAAGGTTTATAATTATCTCACCCAACAGAATAGAATGCATGTTTCTCATTTAAACTGGTAATTACTATTTCCTATCTTAACTAGCAGATGTCAAGCTTCACATAATTGCTTTTTAATGAGGGGTGTGCGAGCTAGTGTGTTAGATTGCCTATTATTTCAACACTTTGATTCAAATGTTTTTACCTGTTCCACTCGTATTTGATGGTCCGTTTAGGAGAAATAACGGTGCGAATCATTGACATTGGAATGTTTTTCCCTTGCAGCCTGGGTACTCCTTATTCTGATAGAAGAGGGATTTGCTCTGGCACAGAGAACTAAAGGTGCGTCTCCTGTTGTCATTTTGTCATATTATGGGGGGAATAATCGGTCATGTTGTTGCACGTAAAACACTTTCACTGGCAGCAGCACAATAAATTGATCTAATCCCATACATTTCCCAATTTAAACATGGTCTTGATTCTCTTCACTGTCTTTTTCTCAGAGTCCTTTTCTCAGAATGAAGGCAGTCCACCTCAGAATATTAACGAATGTGGCATCTGGGTCCGCAACATCAACGGGGGAGTCTTCACGTCCCCCAACTACCCCAACACATACCCCCCTAACAAGGAGTGTGTTTACATCTTGGAAGGTACATGTCGGTTTCTGCCTGCTCAAACGAAAATGGCCTCGGCAGTGCCTTAGAACGTGGATAACAGCTGCTTATTAGTTTGTTGCAATTTTAACAGCCTGTCAGTCACTATATGCGTCTTATCAGAGTCATGTCATCCAAAAGTCCAAAACCTATATGTCTGTGGGTAAAACTCAGTCCAGTCGAAGTCGGCTGCAGGAACTGATAGTGGGATTTCGTCAGTCGGGAGATAAATTGAAGACTTGGTGAAGCTCAAGGGCTCCCCCTGTGGAGGCATGAACTAGCATAGCCATAGAACCTACATTGACAAAACGGCATTGACGATCCAAATGATCCGTGTGCATGTACAATGAGCAGGGCTAAAACGAGGCCAATTCTCCAGATCATCATGACTCAAACCCAATAATGAATGGCATCGCTCATCTCCAAAAGTCTTTGGAGAGTGAGTCACTCAATACTGATAGGTCAGAAATGTCAGTCAACCTGGTTTATATTTCACAAGATATGACTTGTTGACTGCATTCCAGAGACTCTTTTGTCTCTCACATGATGTGACTCTTGGTTAGCGATTTGTGTATTTGTTTGATTGTTTCAGTATGTTGTTGTATTGAGTTATCAAGCTAAGCTATATGTGGTATGTATGTAGCTACTTTTAACTGAGAGCTCTTGTTTCTAGTCCTTACCAGGGGAAATATACATGTGATTTAGTGTTCTGATAACAGTACTGCCGGTTTGGCTGAATCTGTACGGTAGGCTTCCGTCATTTATTCCTGTTTAAAATAGTGACATTACTGCTTCCCACATACCTTCGAAGTACAGCTAATTTGTTTCGTTGTGTGTGCCGGCGGTGACATGATTTGTGTCAGTGTGGGCGAGCTAGTGACATGATTTGTATTTACGTGTGTGTCTGAGCTGTGACGTCGTCATTTAAATGGTGGTATCATTTGTTTCAGTTCAAAGGCATTACCCGCTCTTCTCAATTTTTCTACCGTTTGACATTTTAGCATTGCAGGCAGTCTGATGCATATGTAATTCACCTATGAAGACCAATGAGCTAGATTTTTTATACAAATGGTATGTGCAAGTGGTTGTCATGTTAATTCTGCTAGGCTACTTGAGCCAGTCATGTGGGGTGTGATTTACATGACATGAACTTCTAAACTCAAATGTATGGTTGAAGTGTTGTGTTTTGGTTCAGAACCTGTAAGGAAACATGCTGACATGTCAAGTCGTTTCAAGTCATGCTAAGTCCTGTGTGTATACATCAGCACAATGTGCATTAGTGTAAGGGCTGAACTTTGGCAACATGGATTGAATCGAGCACTAAGCCTGGGTACCTTTGTGTATTTATGCAGGCGTCCATAAACTGGCTGTGCATATGAGTAGAAAACAGGAGTTTAGCTGTTACCATATTTTTAAACAAGTTTGTGTGCAGACTGAGACGCTGCTTGACTGGTAAACACAGTCCATGGAGCAAAGCCTTTTATCAAAAACCAAACCCAACACACCCCTCCTCCTCCTCTCTCACCTCCTCCAGCTCTCCCTCGTCAAAGAATCCAATTGGCCTTTGATAAGAACTACTACATGGAGCCCTCCTTTGAGTGCCGCTTTGATCACATCGAGGTGCGGGATGGTCCGTTCGGCTTCTCACCGATCATCGACCGCTTCTGTGGGTCGAAGAGCCCAGGCCTGGTCACCTCCACGGGCCGCTTCATGTGGATCAAGTTCACCAGCGACGAGGAGCTGGAGGGTGTTGGGTTCCGTATCAAATACACCTTTATAGCAGGTACACATTCTCAGTTAGAGCTCGCCTAATGGGCATATCCTCATTACATACGCAGCCATAGGTGTGGATAATAAAGACTACAGCACATCCACAGATTTACTGTCAAGGGCCTCATTTTACTTGTTTGTTACCATCCAATAGTATATTCTAAGACACTGAAATCAGCGTCTCACATCGGGTCACAGATATTAGCTCCCATTGGTCTTCCCCAGTTTATCTGACTTCCTTTAATGGGATCTTATCACTTTTCTATACTTATGAATTCCAGCTCTGTGGATCAAGACTTATGTGCTTTCCTGTTTCTAATTTCAGACCCAGATTTTCATCTGCACGTGGGTGGACTGTTAAACCCGATTCCAGGTAAGCGCTTCAATATTTCACCGGTGTTTGTCCGATCCGATTTGAAGAGCTCTGTGCTCTAAAGCTTACTGGCTGCTATCTTTCACTGACACATGCTCACATTCTCTCACACACGGAGACACATCTCTTTCTCCTCTCTCTCTCTCTCTCTCTCTCTCTCTCTCTCTCTCTCTCTCTCTCTTCCTCTCTAACATCTCTCTTGTTTCTTTGTTCACGTTTTTCTATCTCTTCCCTTATGCTCACCTTTTCTTCTGCAATCCTTCTCTTATCCATAACCCCCCCCCCCCCGTCCTCCAACTTTCTCTCTTCTCAGATTGTCAGTTTGAGATTGGTGGCTATGATGGTATTATCCGCTCCAGTCAGGTAGAAGAGGAGGATAAGATTAAGACTGGTGACGCTCTGGACTGTATCTGGACCATCCGCGCTCCTCCTCAGTCCAAGGTGAACATCTTGTTCTCCCGCTCCTTCTCTCCGGTGGCTAAATGGGTCATCACGTCACTCACTGCAGAGGTCCAGCCACTGAAAACACGCCCATTGATTAGAACACAGGAGACTGGGAGTAAGACATACCAGTCCCCTGACCCTCTCTCTGCTGTGGAAACCAAATTAGCAGTATGTCAAATTAGCAGTAGAATAACCAGGGCAGCGGGTATTAGGCCAATAACGCAGAAATAGCAGAAAATAGAATCGGCAGTACTGGGAATGAAGCTAAAAGCAGTCACTTGATGTCTGCGGTCTTACGAGTTCAAATGTGCTAAAGAGGCTGGATTGTTCCCGGGCTGATATCACAAGGTGATCTCTACAGCAACAGAGAGGCAGGTTTGTTAAGATTAGAGCCTATTCGGGTGCACAGCATACATCTTGCGCTCAAAAGATTTAGTTCTACAACTATTCATCTGAGTTCAATGATTCCCAGTGGTTTTGCTCTGTACAATTGTGCTAAGCCTAGGAGGATAGGTTTAATCCAAGTGTGAGTCTATTGTCCTTCAGTACCAATATCCCTTTATAAATGCTTCAATTTCCACTTCATTTTTGGGTACCATTTAATTTCTGAGTGTCAGCTGGGTCGCCGTGGTAACGTGTTGTAACGTGGTGATTTTCTGGCTGTAGATTTTCATTCGCTTCCTGGAATACCAGATGGAGCACTCCAACGAGTGCGACAAGAACTTTGTGGCCGTGTACGACGGCAGCAGTGCCATCGAAAACCTAAAGGCCAAGTTCTGCAGCACCGTGGCTAACGACGTCATGCTCAACAACGGGGTGGGAGTGGTGCGGATGTGGGCCGACGAGAAGAGCCGACTCAGCCGCTTCCAGATGCTCTTCACCTCATTTGTCGACCGTGAGTGTTCCCCTTCTTTCGTCCCCCCCCCCAAAAAAAATATGTTACTTGCAGTTATTGTGGGCCGTCTAAACCAGGAGTTAATTTGGAGATAAATAATTGCAGATCAGTCTGGGGACTTTATCAATTGGCAGGTCATCTTGTCTCCTTATTTTTTTTTATTCTCACAATTTAGTGGTCAGTATTTTGTCCAGACACACAGCAGATTTATGAAAGGTTGGAAGAGATAGATGGGGCCAACTGCCCATTATTCTCCTTGATTTATTGACGACATCCACATCCTCTGAATAGTAAATATCTGACTGACATTCAACTCTCATTTTAGAAAGGGAAAGTTAATTAAAGTGGCATGCTAAGCAGTGGTATCGCAAAGCCAGTTCTTTTCCCACCGTCTTTGCCGAGTACCTCAAAGAGAATGACAAGTTATTGAATATGCATATAACGGTGTAACACATTGGCCATAATTATGTGTCATCATTCACAATGGACAAATGGGATTTATCTTCCCATTGAGGAATGGAAAAGCTGACTCATTTGTCATTATTAGTATGTCATTATGATCAGATGCTTTGCATAAAGCTCTGCCTTTTTTTTGCATGGCAGATGTGGTTTAAAGGTTTTATGTAAATTACAGAACATTTCCTTGGAGGAAACAGTTGAAGACTTCTATTCCAAAACACTATATCCATTTTCAGAAATGTTAGTAAATTTGCTTTTTACACTCTTGGCCTATATGGATAGGGCTATATTTAAATGTTTCTTAGGCTTTCACAAGGAAATTCAGAGAAACAGATAGACATTTTGGGTGCGTATAGAAAGGAGTCCTGAGTGCATTCAGGTGCATGTTCTGAGGCAAATGTCCTTCCCAATAGACAAACATAGGCTCCTTCTTTTCAGTACGACCCAGAGTATGACGCCCTGTCATCTTGCAACTGGACATCAAACATAAAGATCCTGAATGTTGACACTGTATATGACATGGAAATGTAAAGTGCACATTTGGACTCTGGTGTTTTCCATGTTTGTATGACATCACAGCTGTATTTATTGTAATCCTCAACATCTACTCTCTCAAAACGCATTGTCATCTTAAATTGATCGCATTGCCCTCACTCAGACAACAGAAATGTGCAAGAGTTGCCCAACTAGCGGGAAGGGTAGGGGGAAACGTCTTGTCGTGTGCAGTGCTCATGTTCAGAATGGCTGTAAGTCAAAAACCCATACAGCGCTGTGAAGGGCAGAGCCTGACCTCTGAAGTTAAATATAGCATGTTACTGTACAGCCACTGCGTTTTAATTTAGGTGCTTATCAGTGTCCAAATCTGCCATTCTCAACCCGTAAAAGGGTATGAGTGTAAAGGGCTATAGAACTTCTGAAATTAATTGGTGTGTAAAAATGATACATTTGTGACATCAATATTTTCAAAAATGATATGCGTGTGTGTGTTGAAGTCGGAAGTTTACATACACTTAGGTTGGAGTCATTAACTTGTTTTTCAACCACGACACAAGTAATTTTTCCAACAATTGTTTACAGACAGATTATTTCACTTATCACAATTCCAGTGGGTCAGAAGTTTACAAACACTAAGTTGACTGTGCCTTTAAACAGCTTGGAAAATTCCAGAGAATGATGTCATGGCTTTAGAAGCTTCTGATAGGCTAATTGACATCATTTGAGTCAATTGGAGGTGTGCCTGTGGATGTATTTCAAGGCCTATCTTCAAACTCAGTGCCTCTTTGCTTGACATCATGGGAAAATCAAAAGAAATCAGCCAAGACCTCATAAAAAAAAATGGTAGACCTCCACAAGTCTGGTTCATCTTTGGGAGCAATTTCCAAATGCCTGAAGGTACCACGTTCGTCTGTACAAACAATAGTACGCAAGTATAAACACCATGGGACCACACAGCTGTCATACCGCTCAGGAAGGAGACGCATTCTGTCTCCTAGAGATTAACGTACTTTGGTGCGAAAAGTACAAATCAATCCCAGAACAACAGCAAAGGACCTTGTGAAGATGCTGGAGGAAACAGGTACAAACATATCTATATCCACAGTAAAACGAGTCCTTTATCGACATAACCTGAAAGGCAGCTCAGCACTGCTCCAAAGCCGCCATAAACAAGCCAGACTACGGTTTGCAACTGCACATGGGGACAAAGATTGTACTTTTTGGAGCAATGTCCTCTGGTCGGATGAAACAAAAATAGGACTGTTTGGCCATAATGTCCATCGTTATCTTTGCAGGATAAAGGGGGAGCCTTGCAAGCCGAAGAACACCATCCCAACTGTGAAGCACGGGGGTGGCAGCATCATGGTGTGGGGGTGCTTTGATGCAGGAGGGATAGATGGTATCATGAGGAGGGCAAATTATGTAGATATATTGAAGCAACATCTCAAGACATCAGTCAGGAGGTTAAAGCTTGGTCGCAAGTGGGTCTTCCAAATGGACAATGACTCAAGCATACTTCCAAAGTTGTGGCAAAATGGCTTAAGGACAACAAAGTCAAGGTATTGGAGTGGCCATCACAAAGCCCTGACCTCAACCCGATTGAAAATTGGTGGGCAGAACTGAAACAGCATGTGTGAGCAAGGAGGCCTACAAACCTGACTCAGTTACACCAGCTCTGTCAGGAGGAATGGGCCAAAATTCACCCAACTTATTGTGGGAAGCTTGTGGAAGGCTGAAAGAATAATAGAAATAAACGCTGAAATAAATCATTCTCTCTACTATTATTCTGACATTTCACATTCTTAAAATAAAGTGGTTATCCTAACTGACCTAAAACAGGGAATTTTACTAGGATTAAGTGTCAGGAGTTGTGAAAAAACTGAGTTTAAATGTATTTGGCTAAGGTATGTAAACTTCTGACTTCAACTGTATATAATATACATACAGTACCAGTCAAAAGTCTGGACACACCTACTCATTCATGGGTTTTTCTTTATTTTTTACTATTTTCTACATTGTAGAATAATAGCGAAGACATCAAAATTATGAATTTAACACATAAAATCATGTAGTAACCGAAAATGTTTTAAACAAATAAAAATATATTTTAGATTCTTCAAAGTAGCCACCCTTTGCCTTTGACAGCTTTGCACACTCTTGGCATTCTCTCAACCAGCTTCACCTGGAATGCTTTTCCAACAGTCTTGAAGGAGTTCCCTCATATGCTGAGCACTTGTTGGTTGCTTTTCCTTCACTCTGCAGTCCAACTCATCCCAAACTCATTTCAATTTGGTATTTTTTTAATATATTTTTTAAAATATATATACAGTACCTTGCGAAGGTATTCGGCCCCTTAAACTTTGCGACCTTTTGCCACATTTCAGGCTTCAAACATAAAGATATAAAACTGTATTTTTTTGTGAAGAATCAACAACAAGTGGGACACAATCATGAAGTGGAACGACATTTATTGGATATTTCAAACTTTTTTAACAAATCAAAAACTGAAAAATTGGGCGTGCAAAATTATTCAGCCCCCTTAAGTTAATACTTTGTAGCGCCACCTTTTGCTGCGATTACAGCTGTAAGTCGCTTGGGGTATGTCTCTATCAGTTTTGCACATCGAGAGACTGAAATTTTTTCCCATTCCTCCTTGCAAAACAGCTCGAGATCAGTGAGGTTGGATGGAGAGCATTTGTGAACAGCAGTTTTCAGTTCTTTCCACAGATTCTTGATTGGATTCAGGTCTGGACTTTGACTTGGCCATTCTAACACCTGGATATGTTTATTTTTGAACCATTCCATTGTAGATTTTGCTTTATGTTTTGGATCATTGTCTTGTTGGAAGACAAATCTCCGTCCCAGTCTCAGGTCTTTTGCAAACTCCATCAGGTATTCTTTCAGAATGGTCCTGTATTTGGCTCCATCCATCTTCCCATCAATTTTAACCATCTTCCCTGTCCCTGCTGAAGAAAAGCAGGCCCAAACCATGATGCTGCCACCACCATGTTTGACAGTGGGGTTGGTGTGTTCAGGGTGTTGCTTTTACGCCAAACATAACGTTTTGCATTGTTGCCAAAAAGTTACATTTTGGTTTCATCTGACCAGATCACCTTCTTCCACATGTTTGGTGTGTCTCCCAGGTGGCTTGTGGCAAACTTTAAACAACACTTTTTATGGATATCTTTAAGAAATGGCTTTCTTCTTGCCACTCTTCCATAAAGGCCAGATTTGTGCAATATACGACTGATTGTTGTCCTATGGACAGAGTCTCCCACCTCAGCTGTAGATCTCTGCAGTTCATCCAGAGTGATCATGGGCCTCTTGGCTGCATCTCTGATCAGTCTTCTCCTTGTATGAGCTGAAAGTTTAGAGGGACGGCCAGGTCTTGGTAGATTTGCAGTGGTCTGATACTCCTTCCATTTCAATATTATCGCTTGCACAGTGCTCCTTGGGATGTTTAAAGCATGGGAAATCTTTTTGTATCCAAATCCGGCTTTAAACTTATTCACAACAGTATCTCGGACCTGCCTGGTGTGTTCTTTGTTCTTCATGATGCTCTCTGCGCTTTTAACGGACCTCTGAGACTATCACAGTGCAGGTGCATTTATACGGAGACTTGATTACACACAGGTGGATTGTATTTATCATCATTAGTCATTTAGGTCAACATTGGATCATTCAGAGATCCTCACTGAACTTCTGGAGAGAGTTTGCTGCACTGAAAGTAAAGGGGCTGAATAATTTTGCATGCCCAATTTTTCAGTTTTTGATTTGTTAAAAAAGTTTGAAATATCCAGTAAATGTTGTTCCACTTCATGATTGTGTCCCACTTGTTGTTTATTCTTCCCAAAAAAATACAGTTTTATATCTTTGTTTGAAGCCTGAAATGTGGCAAAAGGTCGCAAAGTTCAAGGGGGCCGAATACTTTCGCAAGGCACTGTGTATTTCCCCCCCTTTTTTATTTAAAAAAAATAATAATTCGTCGGGGTCAGGGAATTGTGGAGGCCATGTCATCTGATGCAGCACTCCATCACACTCCTTCTTGGTAAAATAGCCCTTACATAGCCTGGAGGTGTGTTTTGGGTCATTGTCCTGTTGAAAAACCAATTCTACTCTCACTAAGCGCTAACCAGATGGGATGGCGTATCACTGCAGAATAATGTGGTAGCCATGCTGGTTAAATGTGCCTTGAATTCAAAATAAATCACAGACAGTGTCACCAGAGAAGCACCGCCACACCATCACACTACCTCCATCATGATTCACGTTGGGAACCACACATGCAGAGATCATCCATTCACCTACTCTGCGTCTCACAAAGACAGTAGGAACCAAAAATCTCAAATTTGGACTCATCAGACCAAAGGACAGATTTCCACCGGTATAATGTCCTTTGCTCGTGTTGTATTTCTGATTAATTTGATGTTATTTTAATGGACAAAAAACATGATTTTCTTTCAGAAACAAGGACATTTTTAAGTGGCCACAAACTTTTGAACGGTAGTGTATATCGAAGGTTGCAAGTTCGAATCCCCGAGCTGACAAGGTACAAATCTGTCGTTCTGCCCCTGAACAGGCAGTTAGTTAACCCACTGTTCCTAGGCCATCATTGAAAATAAGAATTTGTTCTTAACTGACTTGCCTAGTAAAATAAAGGTAAAATTTAAAATCAATTAAAATTAAAATACAGTAATATGAGATTTGGACTTTGGTCAAAAGTAGTGCACTATATAGGGACTTGGGTGCCCTGTCGAACAAAGCCTAACACTAGCCAAACACTATAGCATTAGGTCAAATTTATGATGGGTTTAATATATATGTTAAATATACAGGATACAAACATTCCATTCCAGCTAAACAATGGATATATAGCGATTTGCAACAAAACCCATTTTTCCTCCACGGCTTCTCCTTTACCCAAATCCAGATAGCAGATGTTCTGAAAGAGCTGCAAAACCTGGACCCATACAAATCTGCTGGGCTTGACAATCTGGACCCTCTATTTCTGAAACTATCCGCCGCCATTGTCGCAACCCCTATTACCAGCCTGTTCAACCTCTCTTTCGTATCGTCTGAGATCCCCAAGGATTGGAAAGCTGCCACGGTCATCCCCTTCTTCAAATGGGGAGACACCCTGGACCCAAACTGTTACAGACCTATATCCATCCTGTCCTGCCTATCGAAGGTCTTCGAAAGCCAAGTTAACACACAGATCACTGACCATCTCCAATCCCATCGTACCTTCTCCGCTGTGCAATCTGGTTTCCAAGCCGGTCACGGGTGCACCTCAGCCACACTCAAGGTACTAAACGACATCATAACCGCCATCGATAAAAGACAGTACTGTGCAGCCAAGGCTTTCGACTCTGTCAACCACCATATTCTTATCGGCAGAATCAGTAGCCTCGGTTTTTCTAATGACTGCCTTGCCTGGTTCACCAACTACTTTGCTGACAGAGTTCAGTGTGTCAAATCGGAGGGCATGTTGTCCGGTCCTCTGGCAGTCTCTATGGGGGTACCACAGGGTTCAATTCTCGGGGCCGACTCTTTTCTCTGTATATAACAATGATGTTGCTCATGCTGTGGGCAATTCCCTGACCCATCTCTATGCAGACGACACCATTCTGTATACTTCTGTCCCTTTCTTGGACACTGTGCTATCTAACTTCCAAACGAGCTTCAATGCCATACAACACTCCTCCCGTGGCCTCCAACTGCTCTTAAACGCTAGTAAAACCAAATGCATGCTTTTCAACCGTTCCCTGCCTGCACCCGCATGCCTGACTAGCATCATCACCCTGGATGGTTCCGACCTAGAATATGTGGACATCTATAAGTACCTAGGTGTCTGGCTAGACTGTAAACTCTCCTTCCAGACTCATATCAAACATCTCCAATCCAAAATCAAATCTAGAGTCGGCTTTCTATTTCGCAACAAAGCCTCCTTCACTCACGCTGCCAAACTTACCCTAGTAAAACTGACTATCCTACCGATCCTCGACTTTGGCGATGTCATCTACAAAATATCTTCCAATACTCTACTCAGCAAACTAGATGAAGTTTATCACAGTGCCATCCGTTTTGTTACTAAAGCACCTTATACCACCCACCACTGCGACCTGTATGCTCTAGTCAGCTGGCCCTTGCTACATATTCGTCGCCAGACCCACTGGCTCCAGGTTATCTACAAGTCCATGCTAGGTAAAGCTCCGCCTTATCTCAGTTCACTGGTCACGATGGCAACACCCACCCGTAGCACGCGCTCCAGCAGGTGTATCTCACTGATCATCCCTAAAGCCAACACCTCATTTGGCCGCCTTTCCTTACAGTTCTCTGCTGTGACTGGAACGAATTGCAAAAATCACTAAAGTTGGAGACTTTTATTTCACTCACCAACTTTAAACATCTGCTATCTGAGCAGCTAACCGATCACTGCAGCTGTACATAGTCCATCTGTAAATAGCCCACCCAATATACCTACCTCATCCCCATACTGTTTTTATTTATTTACTGTTCTGCTCTTTTGCACACCAGTATCTCTACTTGCACTTGATCATCTGATCATTTATCACTCCAGTGTTAATCTGCTAAATTGTAATTATTCGCCTTCCTCCTCATGCCTTTTGCACACAATGTATATAAACTCGTTTTTTTCTACTGTGTTATTGACTTGTTTATTGTTTACTCCATGTGTAACTCTGTGTTGTTGTCTGTTCACACTGCTATGCTTTATCTTGGCCAGGTCGCAGTTGTAAATGAGAACTTGTTCTCAACTAGCCTACCTGGTTAAATAAAGGTGAAATAAAATCAAATAAAAAATAAACATCAAATCTATTAATTACAATTCTGAGAAGAGTAATATTGTACACACACATAGGCACCCATAACTATTAATTTCTCATGAAAAAACACAAATGTGAAGAATTAGTCGATATAGCACTTTGGAAATAATATCTTCAGTTGTTCCTCCACCACACTGTAATAGTTTAACTAAATGCCTGAATAATCAGAGATATATTAATTCCTGTATTCATTTTGGATATAATTTGTCTTTATTCCCATCACTGCAGCACTTCATTACCTTTAACAGAGATGTTTTTTTAAGAGCTCTTTAACATTCTGATGCATATTAAAAAAGATCACATTTTTCATAGTGTTTGTCTTGCATTTCAAATTCATGTTGTCCCTACGTCATAGACCGGGGTTCAATTAAAGGACCAAACAGAGACATTCATCTGAGTAATCAGTCAAGGCACTTTTATCTGGACCATCACCTTGGATATTTTAGTACTTATCCATCTCAGAACACCATTGACACGCAGAGAGAGTACTGTGCATCATCATTTTCATTACCTCTGTGGTTCTGGGCTCTCTCAAGGGGGAACTGTGAAGATGGGGAACACGAACCGGCGCTGACAACCAGAGAGAGAACTAGCTTTTTGAAGGCGAGAGATGTCTAATCAGTTTGGAAGTGAGCGCATAGTCAGGGGAACTCTACGCACTCAACGGGAGACGAAAGGCGTGTTATGACCCCTTCATCCCGCTGTCAGAACTGCTTAGCCTCGCGGCAGTGGAGGGGAATGGTTTGGTGTTAGGCCCTAAACAGCGTGTATGTGTCAGGGGTGCGGTGGGACCTGGTGGGGGCTAGTGTCGTACTGCCTGATGGGGTTTGAGGTGGGGTGGGGTGGGGGGATTTGGGATGACAAGCTGCTCAGATCTCTGATGTAGAATGGTGGGAGAGGCGGGGGGGGGGCAAGAGGAAGGGGGATGTAAATGTCTGGCAGGGGGCATCCTGTTAGGACCCACAGAACCAGCCTCGCACATCCATCTCCTGGGCCCAGCAGCCACGTTCAATTTACCAGCCTTCCCAGCTGTCTCGTGACTAGCCTTGTAAGAGCTAGTTTAGTCAGGAGTCTCAGCGCGCCTGGCCATCTGTGCCTCGTGATGGCCGTCTAAATTGATTTACTGCACTCCATACTCTACGCTGTTTTTTTTTTTTTTCACTCTGCATGTTTGCTAGGAGAAGCAGCCATTTCAATTGCCGATCATGTCATGCAAGCTGTAAATGATGATGTATGGTTTCAAGTTGCAGACATCTAGCTTTTTATCGCAGTAGTTTTAATCTTTAATAACTTTACCTTGTCTCTTGTTTCAGCCCCATGCAATAGCAACACGTTTTTTTGCCATAGCAACATGTGCATCAATAACTCCTTGGTGTGTAATGGGGTCCAGAACTGTGTCTACCCCTGGGATGAGAACCATTGTAAGGGTGAGTGAAAATTTAATTTCCTATTTTCTACTTTTAATCATTTAGTACTTTTATCATGTGGTAAATTGACTTGCGAGAACCAAACCATTATAGTAGACTTACTGTTTTTTCCGCTTCATAAACAGAGAAGAAATCCAATGGCCTGTTCCATCAGATTACTAATACCCACGGCACGGTGATCGGCGTGTCCTCAGGCGTGGTTCTCGTCCTACTCATCATCTCCATCCTGGTTCAGATGAAGCAGCCCAGGAAGAAGTTGGTAGCCCGCCGGCCAGTCTTCAACAAGGCTGGCTTCCAGGAGGTCTTTGACCCTCCCCACTACGAGCTCTTCTCCCTCCGTGACAAGGAGATCTCCTCTGACCTTGCTGACCTATCAGAGGAGCTGGAGAGCTACCACAAGCTGCGCCGCTCCTCCACCACGTCGCGCTGTGTCCACGAGCACCATTGTGGCTTGCAGGCCTCGGGAGGCAGCATGAAGCAGAGCCGCACCACCCTCAGCTCCATGGAGCTCTCCTACCACAACGACTTCTCCAAGCCCCCGCCCATGAAGACCTTTAACAGCACCTATAAGAAAAGCTGCTACGGCTACAAACAGACTCACGATTGCGCCGAGAATGTCATTGAAGACCGCGTCATGGAGGAGATCCCCTGTGAGATCTACGTCCGCGGCGGAGCGGCCGGGCCAAGTGCTGGGCCAGGAGGCTGTGGCACCCTCAGCTCCCGCAACGGGGGCCGCAATAACACCAGCATCGTCGACCCCCAGCAGCGTTCAATGTCCATGGACTTCTAGGTGAAGATGGGAGAGGGGGAAGAAAAGGAGGAGAGGAACCTTACTCAAGTTTATTTTCTGGTTTTCCTTCTTTTGATCAGTTTAATAGGGGGGACTCTCGCATGCAGATTCAGCCTTTCCCCTGTATGCTCAAAATAACGGGACACTGCCACACAGAGAAACAGTCAGATGAAAATTACTTGACTGTTTACTGTATTTACATTCATTCACATGTCAAGCACATATATATATTATCCTTTTATTTTCGTCTATGTACTGTCTATTAAAGCCAGAGTATCAAGCTTCATGTTGTTGCTTTTAACCCATTCATTTGATATTGTTTGATTTGATAAAAATGTGCATATATGATGACAATGATGTGATGCAGGTTATGATTACCACACACACATCTACACACATGCAGAGCCCCAATGAATATTCTATGTCTTGAGGGAACACACTAAATATACATTCAGATGTGGCAGATTTTCATGTAGGATATCTACAGGATATTTGCCAGCAGCATACCACCCTGCATACCACTGCTGGCTTGCTTCTGAAGCTAAGCAGGGTTGGTCCTGGTCAGTTCCTGGATTGGAGACCAGATGCTGCTGGAAGTGGTGTTGGAGGGCCAGTAGGAGGCACTCTTTCCTCTGGTCTAAAAAAATATCCCAATGCCCCAGGGCAGTGATCGGGGATACTGTCCTGTGTAGGGTGCCGTCTTTCGGATGGGACGTTAAAAGGGTGTCCTGACTCTATGAGGTCATTAAAGATCCCATGGCACTTATCGTAAGAGTAGGGGTGTTAACCCTGGTGTCCTGGTTAAATTCCCAATCTGGCCCTCAAACCATCACGGTCACCTAATAATCCCCAGTTTACAATTGGCTCATTCATCCCCCTCCTCTCCCCTGTAACTATTCCCCAGGTCGTTGCTGCAAATGAGAATGTGTTCTCAGTCAACTTACCTGGTAAAATAATGGATAAATAAAAATAAATAACATCTAGACAGAGGAATAGATGTGTTTTCTGTGTGCTTTTTAACATTTTGGTTCCATTTGGGGATTTTGAGTTCAGATGCGGACTATGGTGGTGAACCCAGAGAGTATAAAACGTGGAATCTATAAAGGTATTGGGATGCCCACACAAACACACCTGGTACAGGGTTGAATATCCATGAAGTTTTTCAATTATAAAAAAAAGCTAAAAGGGTCATTCGGGAGCTGATGATAAATTCAGAGTGATGTGAGAAAGTAGCCTAAATAGGCTAGCAACTTTTCATTCAGAAATGTTGATATTACCTGAATGGTGGAATAAGGACTACACAGATGAGATTATTTTCTGATCTGACATTTAAAGCAAACAGGCAGACAGACATGGGCCACCATTTATTATTTCAATCACTGGTTGTAGGATTTCATTGTTTCATTAAAAGAGACCCTACTCACTTACCTGTGTCTGCCTTTCATTTTATAAGAAAACACTAACAGTTGCTCTGCATTAAAAAAATACCAAAACCCCACAACTTAATGAAACAGCATGGGAATTAAAACTACTGAAAATAGCCTGAAGATAAGTTTTTGTTTAGTTGATGTGTATAAATACATAGTATTCTTAGCCATTTTAGAAGAATTTAAAATTAGTCTCCAATTCATAATTATGTATATTGCTCCTCCGCTCTCTCCACTGGCTTCCAGTTGAAGCTTGCATCCGCTACAAGCTCGCATCCGCTACAAGACCATGGTGCTTGCCTACGGAGCTGTGAGGGGAACGGCACCTCAGTACCTCCAGGCTCTGATCAGGCCCTACACCCAAACAAGGGCACTGCGTTCATCCACCTCTGGCCTGCTCGCCTCCCTACCACTGAGGAAGTACAGTTCCCGCTCAGCCCAGTCAAAACTGTTCGCTGCTCTGGCCCCCCAATGGTGGAACAAACTCCCTCACGACGCCAGGACAGCGGAGTCAATCACCACCTTCCGGAGACACCTGAAACCCCACCTCTTTAAGGAATACCTAGGATAGGATAAGTAATCCTTCTCACCCCCCTTTAAGAGTTAGATGCACTATTGTAAAGTGACTGTTCTACTGGATGTCATAAGGTGAATGCACCAATTTGTAAGTCGCTCTGGATAAGAGCGTCTGCTAAATGACTTAAATGTAAATGTAATTAATTACCATAATTGACTCTGCTCAGTCCTATAAAAATGTATTTATATGATTATATTATTCATAGAACCGATGTAATAAAAAAAAAAAAATTGACTGAGTTTTGTGCAACCGGGCCTTTTAAAATTCGTCTTCAATCAAAATTCACTCTGTAGCATGCAGTGTATAGGATCTTATGTCCATTAGTGTCTGTAGCAATCAATGTCAATGACATTTTATTTCACTTAATTTACTGCAACACCATTGTTAGATGAGACACACAAAACACGGAGACAGACATCAGTCATAGAAGCCGAATCTCTCTCTCCACCACCCAACATCCCAACCTCTCTCTCTCTCTGCTGTCATGTTGCAATAGACAATAGGATATGCGCTCAGGGCTTCATCTGTCTTAAAGGCAGAGGACAGACACAGAGTGCCACAAGTAACAATGGGGTCTGAAGCTACAACGAAGCCCTCCCTCAGAAACCCACAAAAATTAATCTATGAACATAGTCACAGAGGTCAACAGAGGGTGTTGTGGTGCTTGTAATTCTCAATCTGCCTAAATTGAAATAGACCCATAGTAATCTAATACTCAAATGATCAGTCACAAAGTTATGTGAAATCAAGTGTCCTTTTGTTCCAGGTTCCAGTCATTACAACACCTCATGGATACGATACACAGTTTATATTCCTTCCAACATAGACCCAATGATATGATTCTGTAGGCCTTGATGTAAAGATATGGTGGACGGTGTCAACCAAGAGAGGACAAATGACTCCTAAAGCACATACAGAAATATACAGACTGAGCAAATACTGTGTGTCTATAAGTGCATGTGCGAGCTTGTATGTGTGTGGTTGTGATTTTGTCAAAGTTTCATCTTAGAGACATGCCACAAGAGGTCTCTTCACAGTCCCCAAATCCAGAACACGCACAGTACTAAATAGAGCCATGACTACATGGAACTCTATTCAACATCAAGTAACTCATGCAAACAGTAAAATTTGATTTTTTTTTAAACAGATAAATGCATGCATTTATACACACACACATGGATTTTGTACTGTATCTATGTGGTTGTGGTGGAGTAGGGGCCTGAGGGCACACAGTCTGTGAATGTATTGTAATGTTTTCAAAATGGTACAAACTGCCTTAATGTTTCTGGATCCCAGGAAGAGTAGCTGCTGCCTTGTAAAATACCTGAATCAATTTCTCATGTATAATAGAGAGGAGAAAATATATGAGGTGAAAAAAGGGAAGTCACCCTATAATTGAGATGCACCTCTTTTTTTCTAACGCCAGGAGAAAGGTTAAAGTTGACGCAACGTGTGACGTTTTCGACCGGCTCTTCTTCTTTCTCTTCTCGCTTCCCGTGCAGAAGGTCCGATTTCCAGCTTCATCATGGCGAACGTTGTCGATACTAAATTATATGACATACTAGGGGTGTCACCCACTGCCACTGAAAATGAGTTGAAAAAGGTAACGTTGACGGTAGCTCCCGATTTATCGAATTAAATTTAATCTAGGTGCTGTGGAGTTTGAATTGTTCGTAGAAACAGGAAATTGGTTATCCTGGCTAAAAGCTAGTCTGGCCTAAACGGTAACGTTAGCTAGTTTGACCAGCTCTGTTTCTTGCTAACAAACGTTAGCGTCAATCAGCAAATACTTGTTAGATGTGTGTCCTGTACTACAATTTATCTGCCTTAATGTTTTAGCTAACTACCTCTGTCTTTGGCGCAAAGTCTTTTAGATGTTTCTACTTTGCGCTTACGTTAGCTTTCAGTTTCAACAATGATGGTAAAACGAACGCCGGCTTCGAGTATATCTTTTTTGTAAAAGTTAGCATGCGGTTGGTAGCTCTATCAACTGTCTTTTAGTTTAGAGTCCGTATAATACGCACTGTATTGTTAAATATTAAACATTTTACTGTATCAACTCGTTTGATAGCACTGGATTAGCAGTTTTGTTTACGTTTTTCCAGACTGGTGGTTGCTAACTAAGACAATGACTAGCTAGTAGCTAGCTAACTCTCGTGCGTCTGTCTGCTTATAACAGATAAAATACGCAACCGAGTCGCCTCATACCAGGTTGCTATAGATAAGTTACTATATTAAGGTTTGATCTTTTAACGTTTAACTAACTCTTCGCTAACGTAGTGTGTGCCACCAAACGAGTTAGCTGGCTAGTTGCGTTATTTAGCCGGCTAACCTACGACGTTAACTCACGTGTTTACAGATTCATTCACAGTAATGGCATTTTGGGGCCAAATCTCTCAAGGTCGGACATTTTGGGTTGATTTTGTTGGGGGAAATTTTGATTCATAGCTGGTTAATAGTTGTGAGAAACATTTGAACTGTTTAGCCAGTAGTTTACTTTAGTCATTGTGAGAAGGTGGCTAGCTAGCCCGTCAACGTGCATATAGTAGTTAGCTATCTTCCGCAGTTATTTTCAGTTCAATTTACTAGCTAGCTAATTTAGGCCAGCTAACTAACCTTACCGTAAAAAGCAACGTCAGATTCCTGTCAATATTTAATTGATGGCCACTACGGGGATTACGTGAAAAGTGGAGATGGTTATACAACTCATTGACTAACGTTAGCCAGCATAAATAATCGAAACCAGTGCCTTGTTGTATTCATGTGCTTGCCTTTTCTTTCAGTCATACCGGAAGCTAGCAAAGGAGTATCACCCCGATAAAAACCCAAATGCTGGCGACAAGGTATTGAAATGGCTTGAAGTACATTTTTTGGGGAAGGGATACGATGTGGTCTAATGTGAGGAAAGGGTTCAATCGTTCCTTAAACTAATGAGTAGATGCAAAACGAATGTTTACAAATATCTGTAAATGTCATAACACTTACTGTACACCGGTCTCCTTCAAAAACAGTTCAAGGAGATCAGCTTTGCATATGAAGTGTTGACTAATCCAGAGAAGAAGGAGCTTTATGATCGCTATGGGGAGCAGGGACTGCGAGAAGGAGGTGGTGGTGGTGGGGGAATGGATGACATATTTTCACACATCTTCGGCGGTGGACTCTTTGGCTTCATGGGCGGACAGGGGCGCAGCCGAAATGGTGGTAGACGAAGAGGAGAGGACATGGTTCACCCACTCAAGTAAGCTTAGTCTATTTATTGGTGGTGTCACAGATCTCTTGAGTGATAATTAAATATTTTTTATATTATGATTCATTGTCTGACTGTTTAAGTGACCTGTGGTTTCTATGACCTTGCTACGCTCTCCAATTATGCGCATTGGTTTTTTAGAGTTTCACTGGAAGACCTGTACAATGGAAAAACGACTAAACTGCAGCTGAGCAAGAATGTTCTTTGTGGCACTTGTAATGGGTAAGTGTTTCCACTTTCATCCTTTTGTATCTGCAACAATTTTCCCTCAATTACTTCTCTAACCCACATGAAGCAGTGTTGAGATCTTGCTGTTTTTGCTCGTCAATTATTGCATCATACGTGTTGATCATGTAGGTTTGTTGGTGTGTTCGACTAAAAGTTAACTTCTCAACAGCCAGGGTGGAAAGACTGGCGCAGTTCAGAAGTGTGTGGCCTGCAGGGGGCGTGGTATGCGCATCATGATCAGACAGTTGGCTCCTGGGATGGTCCAACAGATGCAGTCTGTTTGTACTGATTGTAATGGGGAAGGTAAGTAACAGTACAGTTTAGAAACCCAGATACGCATGATTTTAATTACATGTATATATTTTATATAAAAAAATAAAAACCGTTCAACTGGGCAATTCGGTTAAGGACAAAGTCTTATTTACAATGACTGCTTACTGGGGAACAGTGGGTTAACTGCCTTGTTCAGGGGCAGAATGACAGATATTTTTCCCCTCTTGTCAGCTCGGGATTTGATCCAGCAACCTGCCGCCCAAGGTAGCCTAGTGGTTAGCAAAAAGGCTTTGACTCCTAAACTTCTATTGTTATACCCACAGGTGAGGTCATCAATGAGAAAGACCGCTGTAAAAAGTGCGAGGGCAAGAAGGTTAGCAAGGAGGTGAAAATCCTGGAGGTCCATGTCGACAAAGGCATGAAGCATGGGCAGAAGATAACCTTCGGAGGGGAAGCTGACCAGGCGCCTGGGGTAGAGCCAGGAGACATTGTCCTCGTCCTGCAAGAGAAAGAGCACGAGGTAGAGATTAACTGCTGTGCTCTGGACACCATGGTCCCCACACCTTAAGACTGGCTCTTGTTAATATTACAATATTACAATGTGGAAACATATTAGTGAAGCTGCAACATTGTGTAAACTTGTTATTACTCAGCTATTATGTCTCGCATGTCTATGAGGAGTATAGTATAGGTGGCGAATGTTTAATAGCTGGTTGAACAAAAGCGTCCAGCTGGCTGAGTTGGGTCCTCCAGCACTCTTGACTGGGATCCTTTGGGAGCAGATTGTAGTGACAGCACGATGCTGCTAGGCCAATGAGAACACATTGTAATCCAGTTTCCAGTACTGTCCCCCCACCCTCTGAGCCCCCTGCATGTCTGGCATAACTTGGTATTAATTATAGTCATGAGTGGCACGTAGTTCCTAATCTTGTAGTCCTAGCATTTCCACTCCATTGTCACCTCCAGACTCACTCACTCACCCACTCACTCCTCTGAAGATGGGAGAACAGACACATGTTAATGGCACCAGCCTCTCATGTGGAAAACAGACCAGTACAGTACCCTGACAGGATGTATATGCACCGCTTCCTGGGGGCTGCTGCTACCTTATGTTCATTATTTATGTGCCAGCAGTATCAGTTAGTTGCATTTCTATCAAGTGTTATTTTAAATTGGCCTATAACCATGTCTCTTACTATATTGACACTGCCTGTTTTCTCATGCCAACAGACATACAAAAGAGCGGCCCATGACCTGCACATGACCCATAAGATTGGCCTTGTCGAAGCACTTTGTGGATTCCAGTTTACGTTGAAACACTTAGACGGCAGACAGATTGTAGTCAAGTATGCTGCTGGCAAAGTCATTGAGCCAGGTAAGAATTGTATCTTTTTACAAGTTTTACATGTGGAAGATGATACAACAGCATGTGAATATTAATCTGTGCAGTATGTAAAAGCAATGTTTCTTTTAATACAATGTTTATTTTACAGGCTCTGTCCGAGTTGTTCGAGGGGAAGGGATGCCACAGTACCGTAATCCATTTGAAAAAGGGGACCTATATATTAAATTTGATGTGCAGTTCCCAGAGAACAACTGGATCAGCCCCGATAAACTCAATGTAAGTCATGGACTATGAAAAGACGTGTCCATTTCTGTCACAAGCTTGAATATTATGGTGCTGTTCTATTATGGGATTGAATGACACAATTTGATCCTAACAGATTAGGATTTTGACCCAGACCATACTAGTTATGTTTAGCGGCACTGTTATGTCATTTTAAAAAACAGCCCTTGTTATGTGAATCTGCTACTTCAGCTTTTAAACACCATTTACTAATGATATTGGTATTCAAGAGCTACGGTACTATTTAAGGGTTTTGTAACGATAGCTGCATGCTGAATAAGGGGCTTTGCTAACTAGACCTAGTTTTTCTCATTTTCTGTGACCCTCTGTCAACCCCTAGGAGCTGGAGGACTTGCTGCCAACACGTGCCGAGGCTCCCATCGTGTCTGGGGACGCGGAGGAGGTGGACCTGCAGGACTACGACGTCAGCCAGGGCTCGTCTGGAGGACGACGTGAGGCCTACAACGACAGCTCAGATGACGAGGGAGGCCACCACGGCCCTGGAGTGCAGTGTGCCCACCAGTAGCATCTGGCACAGGGGAGAATGTATGTGTTGCACCCGCCCAATCTTCCATCCCGATCACGCATCCCACACCAGATAAGATGGGAAAAGGTCATTTTTCCTTTGATTGGTGTGTAACTTTCATTTTTTTCATAGTCTTTACAATAATTTAAACTAACCATAAAATGCCGTTTTGGCCTCAGCCTCTGGACTGTGAGGTGTGAGTTAGGGGAGGAAGATCCTGAAAGGACACAGGACACAAACATCGCATTTTTAGGTTTGTATGTATCTGTGCTTGATTTTTACCACTTGATTTCTTTTTGTAGGTTTTTACTTTTGTTTTCCTTTCTATATATTAAATTCAAACATAAGACAACATTGTGTATAATATGAAAGTGATTGTCGGTGAGCTTTATATCAGCTGCGCTTATACAGTGGTGATACAAATGGAAAACACCTATTTCTGTCCTCAACCCTGGTGCATGTTAAGACCGCATTGGTTCCTGCACTGATTAAACATCCAACCTATTGAGCGAAGCTGGGAAAAAAATACTATTTAAAAGCAGCATAACTTCTGTGAAACAAGGTTTATTAAGTTGTTAAATAAACGTTCTTCAAATCTCAAACAGCAATACTGGATGTCTGTGATTCTGTCTTGTCCTTGTCTGGGAAATTATGTCATCAGTCAGGAAAATATTTGTTACTGCCTCAGTCCTTTATGTTGATGGGTATCATAGAGAATGATAGAGGCCTCTAGTGGCCAAAAGGATGTTTTAGCATGGGCAGCACCATTGAGGGTTTCCACCATGCTTCCTGAGTTGTACCCTCAATAGCATTGGCATTGCCCATGCTGTCACAGACATGGTAGGTATGTTCTAGTCCCCCACACACACATAGCTGCCACTGTTAGCGTTGCTTACGAAACAGCCATTCGTGCATGTTTTGCATAAAAGTCTAAACATGCTCCAGCTCTGGTCATAGCTAGGCTCATGCAAAATGCATTATGCAGGTGCTGTTCAGCTCCTGCCAGGTTATTGTAGAGGTTTAGTCTTAGGTCACTATGTTAATTTGAGTCTGTATTGCATAAATATCTTAATTTATCTTAAATCTGAGCTGAGAGAACACTGGGCCTTAACAATTTACCAGCGTCCGGTGTTAAGCCCTCAATCGATTGCACCACCCCCGCCAGTATAAAGTCAAAGAGCCTCACTTGGAAGGTCGATTCCTTATAGCAGCTAAAAACGCTTTTGCGTTCCTTCCAGCCCCTAATTCAGGGCCCTCTATCTAGCACACCCTCCAGCATGGGATGTAACAGAGGACTCAGCTGGGATAACCTGCTGTCCACTCTTATCCAATCAAGCACGTTAGGGATAAGGATGACATGTCCAACATGGTGAAGGAGGTGCTAACCAGTGTTGTGGACCCATTCAGTCAAAACAAAAGGTTCAGGAGTCATTCCAAGGCTCTAATCACACTGAGTCAAAAGGAAGCTCTGCCTCAATAAGCACGATCCTGCGTGCGGCCTTAGCTTGATGACCCTCAAGCCACAGCCCTGGCAGCTACACAGTTGTGTGCCACCTTCGGCTTTTCTTAGTTTCAGAGATGCTGGGCTGACCTGTGGCAAGGACACTGCCATGAGCAATGTAAACATGGCCCGCTGACACATGCCTACGACACAGCGTCCCGGGAACTCTTCAGCGCTGGACCTCTGCAAGTGTTTCCTTTCATGACCAGAGAGCTCGACAACTCATCCCCTGTTGTGGCTCACCCAAGCCCAATAACCAGACGGACGCTGAGAAAGCTCCCAGTGGTCCCCGGACTGCTCTTCAGCCCCACTGAGCGGGCCATCCAACGTAGAATGAAGTTAGGCTACTCACTGGAACCCGCATGTGCGTGAACCTTGTCACTCGCCGATTTACCCAGCAGCACCTGACCTACTGGACATCTCTCCTGGGGAAGGGCACGATCAGAAGTTAGATGGCTTTTACTCAACCTGGTTCTGAAAAAAAGAATTTTTCCAGTTCTGGATTTATCATTCTCCCCCTTTCACATGTCAACGTTCTCTAGACTTTAGCCGCAAGGGAATGGTTCCCATCCCTGTGTTACCGGAACAGGTATTTTCTGCAGTTTGCCTTCCAGGGCCAGGCATAAGTGAGATAATACCCTTCTGTCTCTCCCTGGATCCTCACAAGATGTGACCGCAGCCCTGAGCCTTCCTTACAAGGCCATGGTCACGTTTTAATGGCATGTATAATGGTGCGTGGACAGCATTCTTCTGTAACAATTTCAGTTGAATGCATTGAAGGAACAAACGTTCCGACCACCGATGGGCATGCTCGTGGAGGCCTCAGAGGTGAGGCCTACCCTAAGGCAACTACTAGGGCCCCAAACATCCCTTGGGCATGGATGCCCCCCCCCCCCCACCCACCTCCCATGTTAAGCATATATATATAGCTTGCAACATCAGTCTCTAGTAACTCAAAACTGTCCGGTTCTATTGATTTCTCCCCTGCGTACACAAAATCTAATTCAGTGTCAGTGGGACTGCTTCAGCGTATGATTAGCCAGTCATAAATTGTATTAGCATTTGTCCTGTTATGGTCAGAAAATGAGTGGTCAGTTAATCATTATCACCAAGCAGATGTTACCATAAAGTTAAATTCAGGAACAATAAGTTGGGCTGTATGTATTTGTAAGTAGTGCTAGACTGATGAGTGCCACAATACCTTAAAAGAAATTACCTGAGAGGAATAGGACCTCAAGCAGAACATTTTAGGTGACCTCTTGCCCAAGTCGAGCACTGCTTGCAAGATCATTCAGTTTGGCCATTATCAATACAAAACATTCAATAGGATGCTCACAACCAACTTTGTGGGGCTAAATATTGCTCACCAGCCAGTAAAGACGAATATACAAATCTTTATTTATAGTAAGTAAAACATGCATAGGTGGCATTAGCGGATCAATATTAGCTGTGTTGGTATCATTGCACACTCAGCGGCTGATTCGCTTTGACTTTGTTGAAAAGGTAGTCCATCAGTTTCTAATTGAGAAAGATCAGTGAGAATTCAATTGCAGGTGATAAATGATTAATTTCAAGATTAAATGAACAGAATACATTTTACCATCAACTTCTGCATCTGGAGGACAGCCATGTCATCCAGTAACCCGATGTCGACATCTTCAACAGTATCATCCGAGAGGCACAATGTCTTGGGAGAAAATGAGTGACTGGTTTAGACTGCTCGACCTAACTTAAAGCCCAACAACCTCAATATTAAACGTTACCTCTCCATGGGATGTAGAGATCATTACATGTGGAGACAATCCAGGCAGGGAGCAATACAGGTAGTCGTCACTGGCTGAGCACAAAACAGATCTAGAAACATGGAGAATTTAGGACAGAATTAGTTTGATTAACTCAAGCATCCCTTAAAACGATTAGTTTGTAAACTCTGCAGTCGACAAACGGTATTTTGGACCCAGTAATGGCAGAAAAACTGCAGTTATACTACACTGACTGCAATCTTTTTTTCCATAAGGGATTTTGATAAGTGAAGACAAACCTGGGTTTCGTTCCAGTCAGTGGAGACTGATCACTGATTTTGGCACGACGAGTTTTGGTTCTTTTTGTGTTTGTGGGTGTGGCACACCTGCAAGAACAAATGAGCAGAATCAACCAGAAGACATTGTTTCAGCGAACACGACTGAATTAGTTCAAATCGTGTGTTTGAGTGGTGGACTGGAACAACTAGCAACCATGCTCGCCGAGAATGATTAATATATAGGGAGTTACCGTAGGCTTCCAGTGCTGGAGCTATTGGCAAGTGATCTGGCTTTCTTGGAACCCTTTAAAAACAAAAATACACAACTTAGTCAATTTTCTAAGTGGAAATGCCTAGTTTGTTACTTTTTCACACAGCCTAATGACGCAAATAAAGTCGAGCTAAACTATACCTAGCTCTGCCTAACGCCGTGAACGATCCGAGACAAGGCAGGAAGGGCTTTCTACACCATCAAACGGAGCATAAAATTACCATCCCAATTAGAATTGGGCAAAAATAATATTTCAATCAGTTAGAACCAATTGCCCGTCATAGCTGCGAGGTCTGGGATCCGCTCACCAACAAAGAATTGACAAAATGCGGCACACCAAATTGAGAGTCCGCATGCAGAATTCTGCAAAAAAAAACAAGTGTACAAACGTGAGACACCAAATAACACATGCCGAATTAGGTCGCTAATTATCAAAATACAGAAAAGCGCCGTTAAGGTAGTTGTATAATTTAAAGGAAGTAACAAACCTTCCATAAAGCCATCATCGACAGTGATTGACCTGAAGAGTCCCCTAAGCATGCTGGTCCAGGGGCGCTGTTCACAAAACAGAGCCCAAAGACCGCCTAGTTGGACCTAAACCAACTACACAGTGGTAGAATACCAGGCCACTGTGACTGACCCAAACTTAGGGAAAGCTTTGACCATGTATCGACTCAGTGAGCAGTCTTGCTATTGAGAGGCCGCCATAGCCAGTCTTCTATTGAGAGCCAGGTTTGCTAATGTGCACACTGCCCACAACATGAGGGGGAAACTGAGCTGCACTTCCTAACCTCCTACCAAATATATGACCATAGAGACATTTCCCTCATTACACAGTCCCTCAAATAACTCAAACCAATCAAGTTCTGATAAACTCCCATAGCTATTGGGTGAAATACCAGTGTGCCATCACAGCAGCAAGATGTGTGACCGGTTGCCACAAGAAAAGGTCAACCAGTGAACACAGCATTGTAAATACAACCCATGTTTATTTTATTTTTTGTACTTTATTTACACATTATAACACTACATAGCCATATGACATTTGAAATGTATTCCTTTGAAACTTGAGTAATGTTTACTGCATCTTTAATCGTTTATCCATTTCGTGCTTTGGAAATGTAAAACATGTTTCCCATGCCAATAAAGCCCTTTGAATTGCTAGCTACCTTTGATGGTTCTGTTGTAGCCTTCCTTTTATGAGCCGATGCACCTTCACTCACTTTCACTACAGAAATAAGAAAAATGTATAATTAACGACAAGTTCATATCCTTTTTAACTAGAGGAAATAAACCACTACCTTTACTAAGCTTCCGAGTGAGAGGCTGGTGAATCTCGGGTGATTCGGTCTGGAAATAAAATGTAAAAAATTAGCTGCTCACATTTCCACAGTACACCACAAGGAAGCAGCATTAACCCATTTACAGCCGGTTTGATAATCCATGTTTAGTCCTACCTTTATGGCGATGGTGACTTCACCTGCAGAAATGTCATCCGCTATAGGAAAGGACGGGGGGAAACAACTGAAATAAAACGTCACCGCGCATGCATGCATTGATTCCAATAAATATTTTAAATACAATTGGAAAATCACACCATTAATTAAATCTATTATCACTGTTTTTTGAAGCGCAGGTGGCATTTTCATCAATTCCACTTTAAAAACCCGATCGACTGTTGCAAGAGTCTGCTCCAATTTAGCCTCCATCTCATTTATACGGTCCTGTGCTGTAAAGGGGCAACATAGTGAATTCAGTTAATTTGAGGAAAACGGACGTTAAGGACGGGCCTACTATGAAATTAGTACCTTCTTTCTCAAATTGTTGAATAAAAAGCACCCCTTGCTTTTGGCGTATCTCCTTGCTAATTTGCCCATCTGACTGATTGCTAACTTTCCTTATCCTTCTTGGTGCCATGGTTTCATCAGTGTGCTTTTTTTCCCCCTGCTGCCACATCTGCTGAACACTGGTTTATAACCTTAAGGACACCAGGTGCTCCTGACCAGTCAATTAACCCTAGAATCCACCTGAGGCCACTAATAACTCAACTCACTAACCATTAGTGCTGGGCTAGGAAAAAACTGTGCACCCTTGTCCTGTGGGGCAATCTAATATACATTTAAAATATTGCCAAGTTTAAGATCTATCAACAGTTCAGCACTCAGTACTGGAAAGCTGGTGTTCTCTTCGGTGGAAGTGTGACATGCAGGTGGTATTCAATGACTGGTGGAGAGTGAATTGTCCTCTTGTATTAGATGGTATACTGTTTATTGTTGAACTGTGTCATTGTAGTTTCTGATGTTTGGGTAAATGGCAAAACATTAGATTCAGTAGTTTCCCCAAGTACAATCATTCAATTAAATTCATATCGCATGAAACTGAATCTTTTGAGAAAATAATTTGACTGAAACTAAGGATGCGTTTACACAGGCAGCACAATTCTGATCTTTTTACCCACTAATTGGTCTATTGACTAATCACATCTCTTTTTACAGATAAAAAATATCAGTATTGGGCTGGCTGCCTGTGTAAATGCATCCTTAGTTTCAGTCAAATTATTTTTAATCATCTCTCAAAATGGATCTCAAAAGTATTTATTGTACAAAACAGAAATAAAAAATGCAAATCTGGAATTATGAAAAAAATTATGCATATCCAAAACAAGGAAAATCAGGGGTTAACAGCCTTATTTCAGTTAGAAACGACAGTTGAAGTCGGAAGTTTACATACACTTAGGTTGGAGTCAATAAAACTTGTTCACCAAGTTGATTGTGTCTTTAAACAGCTTGGAAAATTCCAGAAAACTATGTCATGGCTTTGAAGCTTCTGATAGCCTAATTGACCTCATTTGAGTGAATTGGAGGTGTACATGTAGATGTATTTCAAGGCCTACCTTCAAACTCATTGCCTCTTTGCTTGACATCATGGGAAAATCTAAAGAAATCAGCCAAGACCTCAGAAAAAAAAATTGTAGACCTCCACAAGTCTGGTTCATCCTTGGGAGTAATTTCCAAATGCCTGAAGGTACCACGTTCATCTGTACAAACAATAGTACACAAGTATAAACACCATGGGACCACGCAGCTGTCATACCGCTCCGGAAGGAGACGCATGGTCTCCTTGAGATGAACCTACTTTGGTGCGAAAAGTGCAAATCAAGCTGAACAAGAGCAAAGGACCATGTGAAGATGCTGGAGGAAACAGGTACAGAAGTATCTATAGCCACAGTAAAATGAGGCCTATATCGACATAACCTTAAAGGCTGCTCAGCAAGGTAGAAACCACTGCTCCAAAACTGCCATTAAAAAGCCAGACTACGGTTTGCAACTGCACATGGGGACAAAGATCGTACTTTTTGGGGAAATGTCCTCTGGATCGATGAAACTTAAAATAGAACTGTTTGGCCATAATGACCATCTTTATGTTTAGAGGAAAAAGGGGAGGCTTGCAAGCCGAAGAACACAATCCCAACCGAGAGGCATGGGGGTTGGCAGCATCATGTTGTGGGGGTGCTTTGCTGCAGGAGGAACTGGTGCACTTCCTCCTGATGCCATCTATTTTGTGGAAGAAAATGATGTGGATATATTGAAGCAACATCTCAAGACATCAATCAGGAAGTTAAAGCATGGTTGCAAATGGGTCTTCCAAATGGACAATGACCCCAAGCATACTTCCAAAGTTGTGGCAAAATGGCTTTAAGGACAACAAAGTCAAGGTATTGGAGTGGCCAACACAAAGCCCTGACCTCAATCCTATATAAAATGTGTGGGCAGAACTGAAAAAGTGTGTGCGAGCAAGGAGGCCTACAAACCTGACTCCGTTACACCAGCTCTGTCAGGAGGAATGGGCTAAAATTAACAATTTAAAGGCAATGCATACTCATTGAGTGTATGTAAACTTCTGACCCACTGGGAATGCGATGAAAGTAATCATTCCTTCTACTATTACTCTGACATTTCACATTCTTAAAATAAAGTGGTGATCCTAACTGACCTAAGACGGGGAATTTTTACTTGAATTAAATGTCAGGAATTGTGAAACTAAGTTTAAATATATTTGGCTACGGTATGTAAACTTCCGACTTAAAATGATATTTATAAGCACATTGATGTTGAACCCAAAACCTTTTCCAGTTGCAGTTAACTTTCAGCTCATGAAGAATGATGAATACAAACCAGGCAAACAAATGAAAACAAACATTTAGCAGAAAATGTACATTAAAAAAAAACATTCTCAAAAACCACTCAATGTAAATTATAGCTTGTCGCCATTGAAGGCACCTCATTGCTGTCAAATGGTTAAAAACAATTCATGTTTTGAGGTCAGTCGAGTTTCATACATTGAATGGCTGCCAAGGTCATTCAGCATTAAATTGCATACAAAAATAGAAATGAGATGTTTTGGTGTCAGAATAAAAGTTGCCCGAATTCATTGGTTTAACTGAAGATTTTAGACAGCCTTATGCGGGTCACTGCGCTCATCTCCCACCTACAAAAAATGAAATTGTAGTGTTTCACTTCACAATGACATTTCCTGCAGTTTGCAGAAAGATAGATACGGGCAGAGGGTTTCACACAAACATTTTACAAACAAAAAAACAAAGTGCATTCAAGCCACCATCTGAGATGTAACCGTACTCCCTTTCTCAGTTGTGATACAAATGTGAATGACAGCCATACAGCCACCGTCAGTAAAAAGCGTAAACAATCTATGCAATAAATAGCCTAATATGGGGACAAGGCCGATATACAGAATTACCAGAACCTACATTTCCCTTGGTTTGACCTTAACTCTTCAATTAGTAGCACACAAAACAACTGCATTTCCTTCCAACTAGGCACCCGAGAGTAGACATTCACCCCCCCCCCCCAAAAAAAACTATCCAAGTGCAACAGACACCTCAGATCAGTGTCATGCAAGCCACGTACTGTGTGGGTAAACATGTGCCCAACAGGAAGCTATGCAGGCTCAAAGCTGTATGACTTGTACTGATAGGATGTTATGTTAGAAATGGGTTTTGGACAAGAGCTGATGTAGCAGCACTCATTGTCCCGGAGTCCATGACCTACATAAACAACCCCTGTTCCATTTGGCACACTGAGAAAGGTACAGCTGGTTCTAAGATAATATTTGCACTTACAGTGCCCCATTGCGTCGAGCTCTCACACAAAATGCCTCTTAAGGAGACAGAAAAGACTCAAGACGGATAGAAAATACAAAACAGTGTAAACTTCTCGGGCACAAAAACAAGTAAATGGAGTGCTAGAGAAAATGTCATCAGAACATTGTGTCCCATTTCCCAGTGCGTCCTCTATAATAGAGCACCTTTGAGTACATCACAAAGTACATTGCTTTAGTGTTAAAGGGGCAGTCAGTTGTAGTTACAATAAAACGTCCTCACTGCCAGTTTCAATAAAAATCTGAGGGATGGGATTGGACAATTGTAACCAAATTCATAGCCAGAGCTATGGATGCAAGGACTGATCATCCATGATATCAACATTAGTTTGAACCATGTTAAGGCTATATAGTGTTTGTTTACATTTACAAAGCTTAAAATTTGGGTTCTGATCGCGTACGACAGCTTATGAGGCATGCCCAAGTTGTATTCTTCAAGAATCAAATGGGTACATCGATTTACAATTTCATTTATAAGTCCTAAAATGTTTGTGGCAACTGCAGATTGCCCCTTTAACATCTCTGTACAGACGGCATCGTTTCTCCCCACACTTTTACCTCGTCTGACAAAGGCACAATGTCTCTAAAAACACAAGTACTGTTCCTAAAATCAGATAAAATGTCAAGCAATCATAGGTTACACTAGTAGAGTTTAAAAAAGGGTTTACTTTCTTTACATTAGTGTTAGTCGATACCTCCGTAAACGCTGTTTTTGATACGCGTGTTAAACGTTCTCAAACTGGGACTATCTGAACTGTTCTAGTGAGTCCCGAGTGTCATCCTCTGGACTCTCATCTCTTTGGTTCCTCCAGTGACGCGTACTCCTTCAGAAACTTGATGTGGAAATCCCGGAGCTTCTCCAGGAGCACCTTCAGCTTCTCTGTCGTGGGCAGAATGGTCATTCTAGGGGGAAATCATTTGTAACAACAATTTAGCAGGTAATCTCGGTTACGCAAGAAGTAAAAAATCTCGCGAATGTTGCTACACGTAAATCTGACCATGAGAGATTCCTTAGAGGGCAAAAGACAGACAGGAAGTAAGAGATCAATGCAAAGTAAACACAGCATCTGGAATGAATGGAGGCCAGCTATTCAGTTAGCTCCTCTCCGGCTAGTGTAATATTTGCAATTTCCAGCTCAGTTATATCTTTTTAGTTTACTTATGCAAGCGAGATGTCACTGCCAACCAATTTGAGCCTGGTAGATGTGGCACTGTAATGGTTAGGTTACAATGCTTCAATGTAACTCACTAGCTACTGTCACAATTTGATTTGAATACAACTGGTATATCAGGACAAACAAAACACTGTCGTCACAGACAATCTTCATGAAAGGCTTCTCTAAATTCTTATGTCTCTATAAATGTATGATGGTCAGCAATGTTTCTGCTAGTTGAACAGTTACCTGAAGTGATAGGTCCCTTCCCTCTGGCCGAAGCCACTGCCTGGAACAAGGCAGATGCCAGTCTCCTCAAGCAGTCTCAGACAGTACATCATGTCAGGAGACATTCCCAGGGACTGCAGAAGAGAGAGACAGTCTACAAACCTGTTTTTCTAGTTTCGGGTGTGGAGGCATACAATTCTATACCGATGCCAATTTGTGGTCAGCTACCTACACCACGCAAGTTTTATGAGTGAGCTGAGAAGTGACAAATTCACTAATGGACAAATGGGAGTAGAGTGGAATCACATTTCAGCAGGTTTCTCAATGGGTGTTAAGTGAACAGACCTTGGCCTCCTCCACAGCTCGTGGGGGGATGAAGATGCGTGGGAAGGCGTACATGGCTCCCTGCACAGGGTTACATTTGATCCCAGGCACCGTGTTAAGGGTCTGCTCGGTCACCTGGGCCTTCTCAGCCAGAGCTCCAAGCACAGCGCTCTTCTCCTGAAAGACAACACAGAGGTCAGACAAGGGTCTTGGATGACAATCGAAACTGAACACTAACAAATTAAACCTAGAGCATTGCCTGCCCCCCGAACATTGAGTGACAGACCTTGTGGAACTGGAGGTAGGAGGGTTCGTGTGGCAGAGGAGGGTTGACGATGACATCCATGGCAGCCTGTCCAGAGACAGGGGGACACAGCCTCACAGAGAGCAGCTTCACCAGCTGGGCCTTGACCTCCAGGTCGAGGTTGAGAACCTCCATATATCCCCCTCTGAACCCACACCTGCAGGGGAGGTGGACCGAGGAGAGGGGAGCGTTAGTGTTGGGGACACAGTCACACGCAATAGAACCAAACGGGACTTTATCCTAGATCAAAACCATGGCAAGGACAATCTGATGAGCCAGTCAGTCTGCATACAAAGGGCGTTGTCTCTCTGTGGGCCTGGTAGTCAGCGTTGTGATTTTAGCCAACCCGTCTGATGTTTACACAAGCACGACAACGCAAATCAGAGGAGTTGCCTAAAGCAGAGGACGGATCTGTCGCGAAAAGGCAACACGACTAACATTTTATAGTGTTCTTGCAGATCAAACACATGAGACTGAGGGGCTATAAGCGCTGGACAGCCGGTTACGGATACATAGGAAAGTGTAATGTATGTCAGTAACTACTTATGGGGGTCAGACAGAGAATTCAGAGTGAGCACAGACAGCGTGTGGTGTTTTAAGGGTACTTTGAGGGAAATAGTGACCCCGTGCGAGGGGCACGTGGATGTGAATACTCACTCTCCTGAGTATCCTTTGGAGGTGGAGTGAAATGAGGCCAGCTCGACAGTGTTGAAGTACTCTGGGCCCATCTCGTAGAGCACCTTCTTAAAGGAGTGGAACTGAACGTCTGGGGAGTACACGTTGTCCTGATACACCTGGACACACACACACAAGAGGATTACATCAACAGAGAATTGATACTTCTCATAGGACTGGAAAAGTCGAAAAGTCGTTCAGTTCAATACACTATGGTAGCAAATAATTACCTCATCGGACATAACAAACAGATTCTCCTCGTATGCAAAGTGGAGGACGTCCTCGATGCACTTCCTACTCTGCACTTGACCTGAATATTGCCATAGAGAAAGAAAGAAAGGAGAGGGAGGGAGAGCGGTCACCACAAGTGCTGGAATTGAGAACATGAGCAACTCTACATGTGCCTTCCATCTGTACAGGGGATACCATGATTACAAAATACAGAATGTACTGTACTATGGAGGCCGCTGGAAACCAGAGGACCACAGTATCGCCTCACGGACGGTTACTAGCCTGGCGGACACGATTCAGGTGGTACACAGCGAGGGAGAACTGTGACACACTGGTGTGGACAGGAGCCCGTTGTTAGTGCAGTATTCACACAGAAGTTGGCTTGGGCTTTGATTGTGTGGCTGTTAATGTGACTGTTTGAGTGAGAAAGGGGAGAACCAATCAGGAAAAAAAAAAAAAAAAAAAAAGAAAACACAGCCTCCTTCATTATCAACACATCTTGCCTACAACAGTGGAGCCTTTCCAGACTCTGAAGTCAGGCAGACTATTAAGTTACAGCTTTGCCGAGTTATGTTACAGCTATGTAAGAGGGAGTCAGATTCCTTTACCCTAATGTCAGCTGGTGAAGACCGATCCGGTTTCCTATGCAGGCTATAAACACCCATCAGCTACCCTACATGACACAGCAGAGTAGAGGGGGTTCCACATATAATATCTTACACAACATGACATCATGACCCTTGGCCTAGTTGCTTGTTTCAATGGTTGTACAGTATCAACATAGCTACCTCTTAAAAGATAATCATCATGTTTACTGGCCTTATGGGACATGGGAAACATTTGCAACATATTGATGTGAGATGCTCATGCTTGGATATGTTGGATACTAGACTTGGATGTGGTGGATACTGGTCTTGGATGTGGTGGATACTGGTCTTGGAGGTGGTGGATACTGGTCTTGGAGGTGGTGGGTACTGGTCTTGGAGGTGGTGGGTACTGGTCTTGGATGTGGTGGGTACTGGTCTTGGATGTGTGTGATACTGGTATTAGATGTGTGTGTGTGATACTGGTATTAGATGTGTTGAACACTGGACAGCCACATTACATAAGGAGCCTAATCTCATTGTTCTGGCTGGTGAGACCCACCGGTAGGGTTGCCTGGATTGATGATGCAGATGACTCTAGGGTGACAGTGCTCCTTGGCAGCCTGGTAGGCTCTGTGGAGCTCATTGATATCCAGGGCCCAGCAGTTGTCCTCGTCCAGGTAGTAGTTGATCTGAACGGCCTCCAACTCAGAGATGGCTGCAGAGTACAGGGGGTACTGAGGGATGGGGATCATCACACCACTCCTGGACCGGCCCTGGCCCGACACCAGCATTTTCAAGATGCTCTACGGTCAGATGAGAATATCGTTTTACAACATCAACAACTAGTAGGAAAGCATCCAGAATTAAAACAATATTGGTTAAAAGAGAAATAACTCACTGTCAAAAACATGAAAATACCTAATAAATCCAATGAACTTTCAGTGACTGCTCAGATTAAACAAATACCAAACAACACTCTTTTGTTTGTAAGACGATTATTGAGAACTAAAGACGTACCACGATGCCATCACTGGCTCCGGTGGTTAGGTAAATATTGTCCCAGTCGGCAGGCACGCCCTTATCCCGTTGCTCTATGTAGACAGCAACGTCCTGCCGAATACAGTCCACTCCCTGACTGGCACTGTACGACCCTGGAGTTGAAACACACACAATATGGTATCAACTCTGGATTGTATTTTCATGTTCTGTTTCAGGAAATAAATGAGAGATTAGATAACTTCAACTTGCATACACTTCCTAGCTCCACCGTACAATGCAGTTTCAAATAAACTATTAGCCATATCTTGCAGCAAAAGGTATGCCACACAAATAATGTTTCAAAAGCATATTGTTGTAACCAAAACACTGCTAGGTTCTGCATTTCTCAGGCCACAGCATCATTAGAACTTAACCTAGCATCCTGTTATTTGTCAGTGTGACAATTCTGAACCCATCAACAGTGCACAGAAGGCCAAAGCTCCCACTTGGGTCAGCATTTAAAGCTATATTATTAGGCTATATTTCAACACAGGAATGTGAGTGCAGCGCAGTCAGACAGGCATACTGTACACACCCAAGCTCTGTCCCCCGCAGCCCTGTAGAATGCGACGGGCACGTTGTTTGGCATCCTCTGGGAAACTAGGGCTGTTCAACAGCTCTGGGAATGAGCAGAGAGCCACCACCTGAACATACAGACAGGAGGTGTTCCATGTTAACTTCAACCCCATCAAGACACACAGACACCTTCACAATTTAATTGACATATTATGTAAATAGCATTATATAAGCATCCCACCCAGGTGAGCCAGCAGGAGAAGAAAAAAAAAAGAAAGAAAAAAAAGGGTTTTTAACTCTTAATGTTGGTAAGGGGCTCCTAAGTAAGAATTTCACGGTAAGGTTATATTCGGCGCATGTGACACATAAAAATGTATTTGACTAATTCTGTTGGACCAAACCTCAAATGCAAATAGCGAGTTGAATCCGCTTGTCAGAAAGGAAGGAATGATCGCTCATCTTTGTTGTTGTGAGTGGCAGGGGGAGGGGCTTGGTGTGTGTGTATATTGGAAGGTGCACAGCACAGAAGGAGCAAATGAGACGAGACCAAAAAGACAACATGAGAATAAGCAGACATTAACGCTCATAAAAAAAAATTGAAATAAATAGATTGAGATATAGGCATTGAGATATAGGTCCATCTGTAGCTCAGTTGGTAGAGCATGGCGCTTGTAACGCCAGGGTAGTGGGTTCGATCTCCGGGACCACCCATACGTAGAATGTATGCACACATGAATGTAAGTCGCTTTGGATAAAAGCGTCTGCTAAATGGCATATATTATTATTATTATATATTATTTGGAAGATAACACAAAAACATTAATTTAAATGAATTCAATATCACCCTGCCCTAGGTGATTGTTATAGCAATGTGGAGCACAAGACTGGACATAATTTTGACCCATCTCTGGAATGTGCACTTTCACTAGGAGAGACCAGAACACCCCACACTCTGCCCATGCCCAGTTAGCCAATCCAATACACATTTGCTGGGTGAAATACAACAGTAAGTCATTTCTTCTAAAATACCAGATAGAGATAACACATTTTATGCTTCTGTTAAGAGATGACTGTATTATTAAGTATTAATAAAGGTGATCCCGTTTCCAACCTCTCCATGAGCCGAGGACGTTCCTCTAATGTTTCAGAGTGCAAATATTAGCCTAAACAAACGATGTGTCGATGTGCAGCCTCATCAGCCAAACTGATTCCCAGCCAAGGATGACTGATTTAGTAACTGGGAATAAACAGATAGCCGTCCTGCCAGAATACTATTTGAAGTCTATTTCACCTTGTTGTGGTTATGGTGGTAGGACAGGTGATATAAATATGACTTCGCAAGACCACACTTTTCCTGACACATCCCTGCCACTCACCTGACGGAGAAACGTGATTGGCTTCTGCCCCATGGCATGTGAATCTCCAATGTTGGCTTTGATGACCTCAGTGAAGGGATGTTTCTGACCCTGGAGGGAAGAAAGGTACATTTAGATACATGTTGAGAGAACATTTGAATTTTGTAAATATCCCTGCACATATGAAGAACTATACTGAACAAAAATATAAAATGCAACAATTTCAAAGATTTTGCTGAGTTACAGTTCATACAAGGAAATCAGACAATTGAATAATTCATTATGTCCTAATCGATGGATTTCACATGACTGGGCAGGTGCGCAGCCAAGCCGACACACTGGGGAGCCAGGCCCAGCCAATCAGCCCCGTGGCTGATCTCAGACGATCCTAAAGGTTAAGAAGCCCGATGTGGAGGTCCTGGGCTGGCATGGTTACACGTGGTATGCGGTTGAGGCTGGTTTGACATACTGACAAATGCTCTAAAATTACGTTGGAAAGGGGGATACCTAGTCAGTTGTACAACTGAATTGCCTTCAACTGAAATGTGTCTCCCGCATTTAACCCAACCCCTCTGAATCAGAGAGGTGTGGGGGGCTGCCTTAAAATCGACATCCAGGTCTTCGGCGCCCGGGGAACAGTAGGTTAACTGCCTTGCTCAGGGGCAGAACGACAGATTTTTACCTTGTCAGCTCTGGGATTTGATCTAGCAACCTTTCGGTTACTGGCCCAACGCTCTAACCACTAGGCTGAGATGGCTTATGGTAGAAAAATAAACATTAAATTCTCTGGCAACAGCTCTGGTGGACATTCCTGCAGTCAGCATGCCAAATGCAGGCTCCCTCAAAACTCGAGACATCTGTGGCTTTGTGTTGTGTGATAAAACTGCACATTTTTAGAATGGCCTTATTGTACCCAGCACAGGGTGCACCTGTGTAATGGTCGTGCTGTTTAAATCAGCTTATTGTCAGGTGGATGGATTATCTTGACAATGGGTGACAATGGATTAAATGCTCACTAACAGGGATGTAAACAAATTTGTGATTGATTGACATCATCCATTACATGATGTATTAGCCTAACCCAAGTCCTGTAGGCCTACCATTTCATGTTAATGTCCTTGTGGTGGCCCAACATCTAAATCATATTTTGGACAAGGGTATGCAGGGGACATGACAAAGCGACCAACCCTAGTGTGGTCTTGTATCTGTGAGGGTGGTACGAGGATCACGTGCTCCTACCGACCCCAAGGAAGGCACCTGTTTCAGGGCTATTATTAGTTGAACTGCCAGTGCCCGAGGCACACATCAATCAACTTATCCAACGTGACAGAGAAACAAGTGAGTGTAAGACTAAAGTGAAAGAAGAGTAGTGTGAATAGATATTTGAAGGTAACTTTTGTTCAAGTGGAGTGTGGGCTATAGGTCAGTCACAGCATAAGTCTGAATGAATGAATTCCGGTACACTGATCTTGTCGTTCGTAGAATTACATGTAAATAAAAGGGTCTCTGTGCTGTTGCTCATCTCCATCATGATAGTAAACTTGCCTCGACTTCCCCACACAACAGTCTGGATCATAAGTTCTGCCCTGATATTAATTTAAAGGCATCGCTAAACAGCACAGTGTGTACATGAGTAGCAGTTGAGTCACTGATTGAAGGGTTAGTTACCAGTATCTTTGGTTGAGCTTTCACTAGCTAAGCTCATCATTGCCTGGGAATCAGATTTTGCCTTCTGGGATTCTTCAGTGTTTGATTGTGATTTTTTAATTTGATTTTTTAAGTGCTTGCAGAGTTGAGCTATATTTAGTGCAGGTGCATGGTAACAATTGAATAGCATGAGAGAAAATAGAAGCCACACCCGCTGCTCTTTCTAGTATCAATGTACTTTATTGATCTTTATGTATCGGCCTCAAGGCCTTAGTCAGAGCTTTTTGTGTTGTTGTTGTTGTTGAGTGTTTGATCCTGGAACTGGGCCTCCCAGGTCAAAAATGTTGAATATAATTAAATATGTTTACCCTACTGGTTGTCTGCGTGGTTGGTTCTTTTGCGAGTAGGAGTTTCAGACAATACATCCACAGGAACGTATTATTAGACCAACTGTTCAAAGCACTTGAGTTGCGTTCAGAATTATATCACCTGGAGCAGCCGTAAAACCATGTAAACATGCGCACTCTACATGTTCGGCAAGGCATGTGAACGCACTACCAGTGCTATGAAAAGTTGTTAATAATTATTTCCTGTGGATCGCCCGAAAGTCCTACCTGCAAATGGACCAACCACGCAGACAACAGGAAGAGCGACTTCAAATGTAATTGTAGTCAACATTCAGACTTGAGGTTCCGTTGCCAGAATCAAACAAAGAAAAAATTCCCAGACGGTAGATTTAGAAATTCACTGTCTGTTGGTCCCCTCTGTCAAAGCTCATCACTGCCACGTCCACGAGGGAACACCATGGCTGAGGAAATCACGAGGCAGGACTGGTTCCTTATCGCACACCTGACGTTTCAACGGGATGGAATGCATCGCGACTGGAGAATGATGATGCAACATTGTATCAGCACTGAGCCAAGATGCTACACCTGTCCTTCGAGAAACTAGCTACCAAGCTAACGTTACTTGCCCGTTTCCCCAACTGTCATACGCTATTTTAGTTGATAGTATAAAGCATGAGAGCACATATCCATGACTAGCTAGCTAGCTAATATGCTGAGGAGGATGTGCCAACGTTACGGATACGTAAATAGCTAGTTTCCGTTAAATGCTGGTTAGCTATGTAGCTAAAGTGGTGGGCAATATGTTTTCACCTGCTGCAAGCCTCTCTCGATGTCCCCAGCCTTCGTGACAATGGGTCCTCTCACAGCGTACTCCACCGCTTTCACCTGCGGATTGAGGGTGTCCATGGTCAGAGTCTTTTCTCGCATCTTGCCGTTCTCTCTCAAAATCACGGTTGCCTCAGCTGTACTGAATCGCTTCAGTCCATACTGTTCAACCGGTCCTTGTGTTTTGAGTCGTATGGACTGCACTAAACATGCGGTCTCCCGAGCCTTTGTCCGCACAAGGGCTGGAGACTGGTCAAAAACACCAGCAATCAATGATCTATTTGTCAAGTGTTGAAGTCGATGCATGATGTTGATGTTGAATTCGATGCAGCAGGTTAGTTTGAACCACGACGAGGGAAATTAATGCTAGCTGTACATGAAGAACGGCAATATGAGGAAGAGGCGATGCGAGAGGGATAACTGGGCACGAAATCTATCTTCTCCAGCAGGTGGCGATGATTCGTTTTTTTCCGCTCACTCAGCGAGGAGTTTTAGTATAGAGGTCAAAGAGAGTGTCGAATTTGGTCTACAAAAAAAATGGAATTGCTTAATTGTTGCGTGAGGTTTATTTAATCTAACATTTGTTTCGTAATTGTTAGGTTGTTAGGGGTGTACTGATATAAATAGGACACGTGACACCCTGGCAAAAACCAACGCTGTTCTTCGGACATGTATCTTCCCTCTCATTGGCTAGAATAGCCCCACCTGATCTTACCTCCTGACTGCTATCCATTTTTTAAGACATGTATTTCAATTGTTAGAGTAATATCACCCAAACGGGTTACGTTTATTCTGCAACGTTCAGAAAGTTAGAATTTTCCCCGGTTAGGTTGAATTGCCATTGCCCACACCTTCAATACTGGAGTGCTAGGACTGGACAGCCACTGCAAAACTGACTTTAAATGAATTGTTCTAATCAAAAGTGAGGACTGCCTGTCAATATGATACCAAGTCTGGGTCATGTCAAAATGTGAATATATGTCAAAAAGTATTTGAGTTGGCTTTGTTTTTTTAATTTGGAGTTTGCACTTTTGGGAGCATTCCATTGTTGCCAATTTTACCAAGAACACTAAATCAAATTAAGATAAAGTATTTCTACGTGTTAGACATGTATTTTGACCCCCTGTGTTTGTTTGATACATTGCCAAATGTTATTCAAATAATTAATATTTTGTTTGATTCTGACCATAACACACTTCTTTCTAAAATAAAACGAAGCCCACTCATTCACTTGGCAACTCACTTAATCAATCCAACCAAACTACACTCAGCACATGGGATGGGAGTTTAGCTGATTGGACAAAAAGCAGATAGTGCCATCTATTGGACACATGGTTGCACTGTGTACTTAACTGTCCAAACAACCTCGGGCCATATTCAATCAAATCCAGTAACCAGTATGGGGATTCAGGGCAAAGTAAAAAACAGAATGGCTTTGGCTGGAAAATGCACAAGCAAATAATGTGAAGTAAAATAGTGTCTCAAATATAGGTAATTTTGCATCTCAATTAATTTCTTCTAAATTCTTCATATAAAGGAAATACAATTCTCAAAATAAGGATACATGTAAGGCAGTCATTATAATATTGTGTAATAATACTGTCACATTTTTAGATACACCGCAGAAAAGGTTAGAGTTCTACATTCCTCGTGAATCCCTACTTTGCGTATGATATTTGGTATACAGTCTCAAACAAAGCACTGCAAAATTGTGGACATTTTCCTTACAAACCAGAATTCTAAGTAAAATTACATTTGAACTCAATTACATTTGAACTCAATCTACTGGTTGTTAGTGCGGTTAGGTTCTTCAGCTGTTTGAAATTTGTGACAGGAAAGGATTGTTTACCAAACTTTTTAGAGCGCCGGTACTAAAGTTGAAATGTCTATCACCTGGCATATGAGCAAAACTATGTAAACGCATGGTTGGATACTGCCGTCTTGTGGACATGCCTTCGGTCATGAGCAAACACATCTTGATTTCCACACACATAGACCTGTGTTTTGAAGTCAGTTTAACAATACTTTCCTATGGATGTTCTGTCTTTCAACCAGCTGAAGCATCAATGCCACAGACAATTGGCAGAGTATGTTCAAATATGATTGTATTCAACATTCGTGACAGACAAGGGACGTTTAGGCTTTTTTCTATGGAAATGTGCGTGCCGTTGCCTACACAACTGTAGGCGTCGACCACGTTTAGTGACTACAGTTTCCCTTGCTATTCATGGAAGCCCATTGATCAGTCAGACATGTTGGTTCTCAGTGCCAGATTACTGTCCTCGGTGTTACTCAGGGCTGGATCAGATTGAAAGATTTTACTCTGAACTTTTACTCATGAATGGTTCACTCTGGTGAGACAGCAACACTAACAACATGTATACCGTGTTAAGTATACTGAACTCAAATCCAGGAAACATCAACTAGGCATATTGTCAGAGAACATTATAAAACTTTAATAATTTCAAATACCTTAAAGACTGTATGCTGCTCTGTTAAATAAACCTTTAGGCAGGGTCGGATTTAGTGATTTGGAGTCCCCCAGGCAGAGGGAGGCCTCACCCCCGCTCCTCCTGTGCATGCACAATTATTTTTTATGGGTTTCATAGTAAAGACGTAATTTAACTGTAAAAATGCATTACCTTTTTAATGTGCCATGAACACATTCATGTCACTTCAAAAAGTAGGTTACTTTCGCACGTTCACTCAAAATAATTCCTGCATCCGAACAGAGCACTGGGCACCCGCCAACTTTCCTTCAATTCGCAATTGGTTGAAACCGAGTCCCGACACTTGTGGGGGCTGTAGAGCAAAGCAGAGAGCAATATCATGTTTGTGAGAGTCTCATGTTCCCATAGAGGTGTGTAGCCCAAACTATTCAGACGCTACAGATGTTTTCGTGAGAAGGTCGATTTTTAGGATGTCGTCTGTTCTGACAAACACCTTCCACCTTCTGCCACCTTCCACCGCAGATGGGACGTCCGAAATTATTTAAATATTTGTTTTATTATTATTATGCCAAGCTCATGAGGCCCCATAATGATGTGAGGTCTGAGGCATTTGCCTCTTCTTGCTAATGGTAAATCTGCCAGTGCCTTTAGGGTAGCACTTTATAATAATTCAACATAATAAAGCATGAATAATAGCCATTTTGCATGGCCTCATGTAAAGTGTGAGCTATTTATACTTACTAAATACTTTATAAATGTTTTTTATTTTTTATTGTACCTTTATTTAACTAGGCAAGTTAGTTAAGGTCTCAAAAAAGCCAAGAACATATTGCCATGGTAAAATAATAAGCACACAACACAGGATGTTAAAGGAAATATATTGAACATATAAAGTATAAATGGCAGTTGTTTTTAAATGTGTAAATAACTAGGTTACTAACATTTACAAATATGGGAGTAATGATTAATAAATTATGAATAAACTATTTACTAATCCATTATTACTAATCCTCCCTGCAGGCGGTCACTGAGTCCGAGGTGCTAAATGAGCTCCTTAAACTTGACCCCCCAAAAAACATATGGGTCAGATGGTTTAGACCCTTCTTTAAGGTTGCTGCCCCTATCAATGCCAAGCCGATCTCTGACCTTTTTAACCTGTCTTTCCTCTCTGAAGAGGTTCCCATTGCTTGGAAGCCAGCCACGGTTCATCCTCTATTTAAAGGGGAAGTTCAAGCTGATCCTAATTGTTATAGGACTATTTCCATTTTGCCCTGTTTATCAAAAGTGTTGGAAAAACTTGTCAATAATCAACTGACTGGCTTTATTGATGTCTATTGTATTCTCTCTTGTATGAAATCTGGTTTCCGCTCAGGTTATGGATGTGTCACTGCAATCTTAAACATTGTCAATGATGTCACCATTGACCTTGATTCTAAGCAATGTTGTGCTGCTATTTGTTTTTGACTTGACCAACCTTTTGATATGGTAGACTATTCTATTCTTGTGGGCCAAGTAGTATTGGTGTTTCTGAGGGGTCTTTGGCCTGGTTTGCTAACTACCTCTCTCAAAGAGTGCAGTATATAAAGTCAGGACATCTGCTGTCTCAGCCACTGCCTGTCACCAAGGGTGTACCCCAAGGCTCAATCCTAGGCCCCACACGCTTCTCAATTTACATCAACAACATAGCTCAGCCAGTAGGAAACTCTCTCATCCATTTATATGCAGATGATACAGTCTTTTACTCAGCTGGCCGCTCCCCAGATGTTGTGTTAAACACTCTAAAACAAAGCTTTCTTAGTGTCTAACAAGCTTTCTCTGCCCTTCACCTTGTTCTGAACACCTCCAAAACAAAGGTCACGTGGTTCGGTAAGAAGAATGGCCCTCTCCCCACGTGTGATTACTACCTCTGAGGGTTCAGAGCTTGAGGTAGTCACCTCATACAAGTACTTGGGAGGATGGCTAGACGGTACACTGTCCTTCTCTTAGCACATATCAAAGCTGCAGGCTTTGAAAGGGGAGCGATGTAATCGCTCCCCTTTCACCCCAGCTGCCAAACTAACCCTGATTCAGATGACCATCCTATCCATACAGATTGGCAGGTAAGGGTGCTCTCGCGCGGCTAGATGTTCTTTACCATTCGGCCATCAGATTTTCCACCAATGCTCCTTGTAGAACACATCACTGCACTCTATACTGCACTCTATACTCTTCTGTAAACTGGTCATCTCTGTATACCCGTCGCAAGACACTGGTTGATGCGTATTTCTAAAACCCTCTTAGGCCTCACTCCACCCTATCTGAGATACCTACTCATCCTCCACAAAATGACAGCTGTTTCTTCACCTTTCTCGTTATGAATATTTATTAGGCAAGGGCTGATGAGGCATAAATAGCTGTGGGGGGAGGACAAGAGCCTGCCCATTGCAGCACGAAGGAAGTGAGAGTGAGGAAATTAGTGGAACGTTTGTTAGAGATGTGAGTACATGATACAAAATTCTAATCTGACAACAACTCAAAAACTGTCAAACAAGAATGGAGACTTAGCTTGGTCACACACAAAAAACTGTCGAGCTTCAGTCTATCCCACAGGAAGCATTTGTTTCCGAGCAATATTAACGTGGGAATTGTACACCTTGTACACCATTACTCATCATCACTGTACACTGTGATACTTCAGTTGAAATGACTTCAAATCGAAGACATGTTTTGTCTTAGTCACCATTATTACTGCTGTATCTCACTGATCGTAATACAGAGCAAGCTTGCTGGCAGCCTATAGTGCCTTGTATGGGGGATGGTAGACATGTGTACCATTAAGCCTCTTTGCTTTTCAGACATATTTTTTATATTGCCATGTATCTTTAAAGTACATCATACAGGTACATAGATCACGATAGCATGGACTGACACATACTACATGCAATGTAGGCCTACCACAATAAGTAAGACATTATGTTAAACATTGGATGTGGTTGATAGAATACAATGTGTGCATATGTGCCCTAATGAAATGCAAGAAGGCCTAGCATCCACAGAAATTGAATTTCAGATGGCTATAGTCATTTGATTTATGTAATTAAATATGGTTTAACAAATAGTCCACGAATGTTCCAACCAATGATGTAAATAAACCCTGGATCGCAAATGCTATGTAATGGGCGTTGAGAGGCATTGAAGCCACAGATCGGCCATATTGGTACTCCCCAGTAGGAGCAGCCCTTCATAGGAATGAATGTAAATGTTTCAAGGACAAAATTAGATGTATTGAAGTATTTTTGTTGTCGTACTGGGGACAGTAACATTAGTAATCTAAATGATCTAACTATTTAAAAATATATATTTGTTCATTTTTTATGCTTAGCTCAAATAATATAATTTAAAAGTATGCCTTAAGGTATCTGTAATAGTATACATGTGGCAAAAACGAATGTAGGCATTAATAAATGCATTTCTATTGCTCCCAAAATATTTGTACAACAGTGGGTGAGTGCCAAAATGGAGGCATTGCGGCTTCAACACAGCGCCCCCTTTGGTCATCTAGTCACTAGTGTATGTTTAAATCATTGGTTCCAACTGAGCCCTGTTTTCCGACTCTGTGAGAGAGTAACGCATGCTCAGTAGAGAGGATAAAAATGCAAGCATTCTGCTGAACATTTTATATTCTACTGTATGTAGTCTACTGTTTTTTAGGCTGAGTTGCGCGCATGCCCCACGTCATAGTAAAGGAAAAGCATAATGAAGTCTCTCTCTCATTGACTTCAGTGCGCATGGTCATTGCTTTTGTATCATTTATGTCCGTCTGAGCAAGATCAGCTGCACTTCATGTATTGCAGAAATAAGTTTTACGGCGTTGAAGTAGGCTTTTTTCAAAGGAATCGTCGGATAAGGAAACAGAATATGTCGGTAAATAAAGCTAAGAAAGTAAAAATGGCTACCAAATCGTGCCCTGAGTGCGACCAACAGGTGAGAAAATGTATAGATATTGTTCATTTTTGTATATTTTGACTTAGTGATAATGTTGATTTTGCTCACAAGCATGGGATTTAAAGCCACTGTAGGCTGCTGCAATCCCATATGGTTGCCTATGAATTCAAGATCTGGAGCAACATAGTATAATCTAATGCAAATGTCAGGCTAATCACTTAAATTAGTATATGCATTAGATCTCAAACACTATGTTACAATGTACGTCAACTACAGCTAGTAATTGCTGACAACGAACGACACGTTGATCCGGTTAACGAGTCGGAATGTTATCGCTCGCCAAATGTAGCTAGACGTTTCCTTATTTTTGATACACTGTAATACTGTAACCTGACTGAAACTGGTTTATCATCCTGATCTGACTTTGCCAATCATAGACTCACTCTAGCCTTAGAACAATATAGTGCGTTGAAATGTCGTTACATGTTGCTGCATTGCTGATATTTTATATATTGTAAAACAAATATATATAAAAAATAAAACATATTACACAAATACATCGTGTTTTATACCAAATGGCGACATTTGGATCTAGCATTTAGATCGTTCCTTGATGTTATTTATGTAAACTGCATTGATTAATTGACTTATTTTCACGAATAATATGTTGGCTACCAGTCTACATTCAATTTGAAAACGCTTTGTTCATTAGAATGTTTTTATGTCACCGCTGTTGTCGGCACGTGTCCAAAATATGTGATGCGAGTTTCAGATAGATTGCGCCAAGGATTTTTCCATGAATTACAAAGACAGTCCTCTAATATCTCAAACTTGTTGGGCAGTATAGTTATCATGGGGGTTAACACTGGCTACGCCCTTGTTTAACTATAACAAACAAATGAATACTAAACAAGTTTATATAGCTTCTGCAATGTAGCCCATGCTTCATAAAGGACTTCATCAACACAGTTGATACAATTTTGAGGAATATTTGATATTAACCATGTTTAAACCTGTTTCTTTTTTAGATTCCAGTTGCTTGCAAGTCTTGTCCCTGTGGCTATGTATTCATTAGTCGAAAACTTCTAAATGCCAAACTGGGTGAGAGATCACCACCAGCAATAGGTAAATTCACATAATTCACGAGCCTAAAAATAGTTTCTTTGATGTTCTCTTCACACACTCAGTTTTACCATGTTTATATTAACCTAGGTATTTTTGTTTATTATGAGCTTGTAATATATTCACATGAGATTGGGGATCAAGTAACCAGAATGTAGTTGTATTAATACATGACTAAACTCAGCTAATGAACTGTATTAATCTGGGTCATTATTGAATTGTCCGTTTTGTAATGAATTGTATTCACCTTGGTCATTATTGATTTGCCCCCGCCCCCTCCTCCCCAGTTCTCAGTTGGATCAGAGTATAATTTTTGAGTGGTGCAGTGGTGGCTGGCTTAAATCCCTATTTGCTTGAGTGAGTAGTCTACTGCAAGAAGTGGGGGGATGGGATATTTAATTCCTGACTGAAAAGCTTGTTCCCTCAGTTCTCTCGTGTAGGCTTCTGCAGTAGCATAATGAAGCCTGTACCACTCTCTGTGAAAAGTTACATTTAGCAGTAGAGTTAGATCATGTTGTCTTTCGTGAAATTTGACATGTTCAGAATACAGATATCTAACAGGATTTGATTAAACCATTTCCAAAAGGTGATTAGGAAAATAAGTTAGAATACAGAATTGTTATATAACCTATGAAATGCCAGCTCATGCTGCTTTGATCCTGTCAAATATGGAAAGTGTGAGGATTAGATAGATAGATAGATAGATAGATAGATAGATAGATAGATAGATAGATAGATAGATAGATAGATAGATAGATAGATAGATAGATAGATGGAACAGAAGTAAATAGCTTAGTCAGTGTGCATGTCATCAATGTGCTACTGCCCATAGCCTTAAATAGCTTAGTACTACTTTATTAACTGATAATAAACACATTTATGCAACGTTTTTTTTTCATCCTTAGTAGAATGAGAAGCAAACGTGAATCAATACAATGCGGCTGTTTTGATTTTTAAAGATGGAGTGAGTGGAATGCTATAAATGTAGGTTCGTACTTAAAAAATAGAAATCTGGTTAGGGGTGAAATCATCTGTATAGGCTACCACAGTGCCTGAAGTTATGAATGGAATGTTAAACACAACATGCCTTTCTGAGAACCTTGGTTTTATTATACACTTAGTATTAGACAGTTTAGGGAGTAGAATTACTCACATATTCTCTCGATTTATGATACAATGTAATTAGTTTCACATGATACCGAATGAACTTTGAGGTATTGTAGTTAATAAGCATCTCGAAGGCAATGAAGACTTCTTCCATTTGAAGAGGAAGGTGTCTTGAATTTCTGCTCTGTGGTTTTTAATGATGGGTTTTGTTTTCCACCTCTCCTTAAATAGTTCATCATGTTCCTCTCCTCTGTGTAATTTTAGTACTTTTTTTGTAACTTTGAAACAGACACTAATAAAACATGATTATTGTTGAATATGAAGACCAAGGTTGCACTGAGAACCATTTTTTCTGGATAAAAGTGCAGAGAGTTGGATTTATTTTTTTTGCTCACTCGGGATTCCTTAGTGGAACATATTTATATAAGACCGTGTTATATTGCGATGGCCTTTTTTTAAATATCAATATTTATCATTGGAAAAGGTGAAGTAGTACATTATCAATATGATGTTTATGTTATAGTATGGAATGCAATAGTTTTGTCAGACTATTGATTATGTTGCAATTTTATGAGAATATTGTCAGTCTGAAGAGGAAGTGTGTTCCTGTTTGGGCAAGCTGTTGCTAAGGCTAGAATTCATGGGATATTCTGAAGTTGTGTGTATTCTCATAGCAGAAACGTGGTTGATGAAGAAAATATATTTTCAGGCCTTGTCCAGACTTTGAAACACTCTATTGAATTTAATAGCAACACCATTGCTATGCAATTATTACAGAGTTACAAAAAAACTATGCAATGATATGTTGATACAATATTGTTAGTGGTGGGCGGCTACACAATTATAAAGCGTTACCCTTTTGGGCACCAAATATTTGTCTATTTGTATCACTATTTTATCTTCCGCTTTCAATACGTGCTTATTTTTAAACCTAAATACTCCCAAGTGCACACTCACTACCTACACCACTGAGGAAGCAGCAAATTGGTAATTGACGATCTTGAAGAGGAAGTTTTTTTTTTTTTAAAGCCACTAGACAGAAACTCCCAGTGAAATATAGGCCTACTTCCTGCTCTGGTAATAAGAATACTCCACAGATTCAATGACTTAAAGTGGTTTTGAGGCAACAGCACACCTAGGATGCTAGATATGCAATGGAATCACAGGAGTTATTTTGTTTCTGTTCTGTTCTTATTCTGTTGTTATTTTAAGGAAGTTGGTGTGTTGGAGGAGGGGGGTTGGGAAGAGAGAAAAATTGGAGGCCAAGATGTTTAATACCATATGCCCTTCCCATATACTTTTCGCAACATACATTTAAACAGGAGTCATTGGCATAAGACAATTTGTCCTTAGGATGTATGATGCATTTGACACTGTGACATATTTGAAGGCCATACATTATTATACATTCATATTTCATTTCTATATTGCAATTTTGTAGTGCTAAAACAATAGTAAAACTTATTTTTCTGGTCTATTCAGACAAGTTGGATGCAAAGAGGAGGAGAACTGAAAGAATTCGCAGAGAGAAGATCAACTCTCCGTCAACCAATGACATGGAGAATAGAAGGCGATGCCGCTCTAACAGCCAATCGGATCAGATCCGGAGAGGGCGGGGCAGGCCAAAGACAGTTGGGCTGAAGAAGCAGGAGGAGGAGAAAGGTAATACAAGAATGAAAAGCCTCTATCAGTGACACTCAATGGCATGGTGCAGTTATAAGATATTAGGCGTTTCCAAGATACTTTCAAAGCTTTATTATTCATTGTTTTGTGCTGACACTTTTAGTCATGTTTCAGTATTTTCCAGTCACAGGAGATAAGGCTGGCGATTAATTAGTGCAGTATTGGGACAGAGCTGGGGGATGAATGATTTACAGGGAGGGTTGCTCTCTTCTCTCACTCATGAATAAATCATGATGTCCCTGACTTTGCCTGTGCTTTAGCGGCTGATCTATATGAGGAGAAATAACATTATGCATGTTCCTCCTCTGTTGAAGACAGAAATTATGTTAATATATTGCACAAGGTTATTGTTGCCACATGCAAATGATGTCTGTTTCTCAATAGTTTTTCTCTATTAACCAGGTATGTTGATTATTCATTTTGTTTGTGTTTTCTTTTACCAGAAAAATTTGAGAAAGAAGTTGATATCTATGCCAACCTCTCAGATGAGAAAGCATTTGTGTTTTCGGTGGCATTGGCCGAGATCAACCGAAAGATCCTGGGCCAAAGACTGATCCTATAGACAGACCAGATAGTTGCTGTGAGGGATTGACATGTGAAACCGAAGATTGTTACTGTTGAGAGACCCATGGATGACCACCACAGTGTGTCTTAACAGGGTATGAACTCTGACCCAAAGAACTCCCTGTCGGATTGGTCGAAGCCTTGGGAAAATGGAGATGTTGGGGAACATGGGGAAGCAGGCAACTGTTCTGCTCAAGAGGAAATGTTGGAACCAACTTTTGTCTTTAGAGAGAAGCTTATGGAATTGGAGTGGGTAGGACATCTGATGATGTATCTTTTAATCACATTTTATATGATATATATTAGATGATATGGTATAGGTATAGGATTCATCACCATGTCAACCAAGAAAGCTGTCAGTAACAAATGCAAATAATTTCTATTAAAAAAGGGCATAAATGTGTTGAAGTATGGAGGTCCATCCTAGCATTGTAACTGGCTTCTATAATGTTATTGGCTTGTACTGCTAGTAAACACTGTTTATTTAAGTCTAGATGCCATTGGAACATAATGTTCAATATATTTTGTATCATGCTTAGGGCTTTGGGAGAAGGCCTTGTACATTTGTATTTATAATGCTTGTGTACCATCTTAATTTAAGTGCATATTATTTTATATTTTGTTTCATTATTGGTGACATTATATTAAATATGTAATATTTGACACCTGTCATTTAAATGTCAAAGGCAAATCCTCTTTAATGTGACTTCTTTTGTCATTAAAATAGATTAATCACAACCACCACTGTCAGATGAGCAAATGTTAGTTTTTTATTTAAGAGTGTGATGTACATTGTTGATTTACTGCACATACACTATAGTACTAGTGAATGGTGTGTATCACCAACCCTCTCATGTCTCTATACGTTACCCTGCAGCAGGCAGTGAGGGATGGACTGGGCCCCTGAGACACCTGCTTGTAACCTGCCCATTTCTCCTGGAGACAGCTGCTGCTGCCATTTCTCCAGCTCTGCTCTGCCTCCCTCCACAGGGGAAAGGCCTTGCCATTAACGATTCATCCGTCTGGAACACATCCCAGTTTCCATGGAACTCTCAACAGATTTCAACCTCACAGGGTAATCCTGTTGGAGACATTTTCAACTGCCTGGCCTCTTCTTTGTTCACCCAACTGTATTGTATACATGTATGAATGTACAGAAACATGCTTACATCATATCCTGGTTATTCATACAATGAGTGAAACCTGAGAGGAAACACTGCTGGCATTTTAATATGCGATGCAGGGCTGTTAATGATGAGCTGTAATGACGAGACTTTCTTCTTGGTTCGGAAAAGGGTTCTGTGTGCTGTATTATTGACACCTCAGTCGAGAAACTGTGGCCATTCAGTGAACTAGAAAGAGGCAGTGCTCAGCATGCCCCTATGGGAAATACATCTGAGCAAAAACAAAAGACAGTACTGTTCCTATAAGGGGGAAAGTAATTCATTATAATCTAAGTGAAGTAATGCAAAGGTTATTTGAGAGTTGGATTAAAGAACTTTGACCCTTAAATTCCCTGAAATTGACAGAACCCAGATTATGTTTCATAAGAGCAGGGCATTGGCAGTATATGGCTGTAAATGATCCAGGATGCATTCTTTTTATGTCATTGGGATTATGTGGATTGGCTGCCGTAAAACGTATTAATTTCCCCCAAAAAGTCAGAGGAGACATACACACAACGAAGAAGGGATTCAGGGTGAACCCGGGATTTTCTTTCTTCTCAAAGCCATCATTTACATAAAATACTTGAGTAAAGCCTGCCTGTTGCAATGCAAAACCACAGGAGATGGGTGTCTACTTTCACATTGGGCCTCTGTGTCGAATACATTCAAACACTACAAGCACATTTGAAAAGAAAGGCATGACGATATTAGTCAAATACTGAAACTCAATCTTAATGATCTTTTCTGAGAAAATGAGTATTTTCTGTGAAATGTAGAACATGACTGATATAAGAATCGATTGTTAATGGGAATCACTCAGGCAGTCAGACCTTATTTGGATCTTTCTAAGGGCTGAAGGATAAAGGACGCTACCTGATGAGCACATTTCAGAAATGACACACTGTTCTGTAGGAAGTTTAATGATGACAGTAAGACTGTTTGCAGATGGATCATAACTGCATATGGCTGGTAGTGGGGCTGAAATGAACACGCTGAGGCCAGGCTGGGCAGGGCTGTTAATGATGAAATGCCTGGCCCAGCCTGAATACCATGCCCTATTACCACATGCCCCCAGGAACACTGAGATCCCTGGCTTTATATCTAACAGGAAATAGTGAAGTGAGCAATATTAAGCAGCCAGGCCCATAGACAGAAAGATAGACAGAGAGAAGAGGGGTGTAGAGAGAGAGAGAGCCATGTGCACACTAAAAATCAGTTATTCTTACTCAAACAAAGTTGCTGTTTGTTCAGTGTGGAGGGTTCCACAAGTCACATGACTCGCATGTGGTCTCATTAACCAGGGAGAGAGTTCTTTGTTCAGATCTTGGCACATGTAACCTGGCTACTTTCCAATGTAACATGAGATACTGTATATTATTAGCTTTATATTCTGAAGGAATTTTGAGGACAATTGTATTATTATAAAAATGATTAAACATACAGTAGCTAATACTCCTAACAGTATTACTTTTTAAATCGAATCTGATCGGTTTTATTATCTGCACAATACAATAGCTTGCATATAATCCATGCTTGTCAGGCGTGTTTGAGTATGTTGCCTACTGGTAAACAAATGTCAAACTGTGAACCACCCTCCTCATGTCCTGAGACCAACATTTAAATGTTTACCCTTTCTCTGCTATAGACCCTACTCCCTTCGTAACACGCGCAAATTACTGCATGCACATGTATATTTGAGTGCCTTTACACAGCTGCTACTCTCTGTTATCATCTATGCATAGTCACTTTAATAACTATACCTACATATAAATATTACCTCAACTAACTGGTGCCCCCGCACATTGACTCTGTACCGGTACCCCTCTGTATATAGTCTCGCTATTGTTATTTTACTGATGCTCTTTAATTACTTGTTCCTTTTTTAAACTGCATTGTTGTTTAGGGGCTCGTAAGTAAGCATTTCACTGTAAGGTCTACTGCGCCTGTTGTATTCGGCGCATGTGACTAATACAATTTGATTTGATTTCATGTGCTACACAGAAGACATGGGATTGTGTAAAGCGCACACTTTATCATCAAGTTTGTAAACATCAACACACAGTAAAACATAATGCCATAATTCAACAAGAAGCCATTTGACAGGAAGAACATGATATTTCCCGCCTAATGGAAAAAGAAGCCTTGTCATATAAGATAAGAATGAGCCCCTAGACTGACTACAAGGGTTATGTGCTAGGATTCAGGTACCTAACTGCTACGGTGATATACAGAGACCAGATTTACTTTCTGTCATTTGAGAAAAGGATTCATGCTGGAAGCCAAATAATTTGATTTATTCAAATGACAATTCAAAGCAGAACACATACGATTTGAATTGGGTACAGTCCTTTTCTTTGGCATTGAAATGCTAATATGCTATGTAGTCTCCCTTTCAACCACTGGAGGGCAATCCAGTGACATTATAATCAAGTGCTTAGTTGACAAAAATCACAGTTAAGTGTTCATTTTTGTGAAATGCTGATCTCTCAGTCTCCTCTGCTATGACATCATATATGCCGGAAAGAATTTAATCAAATGTCTTCAAATGAACAAACCTCACATGAAAAGGGGTTTATATAATTATAAGCCACTCTACTTCAAGGAACATTAGTCAGTCCAGCTATTTTTAATGAAACGGATTGATGGATGAAGAGAACATGAGAGGAATCTTCCGCCGTTTCTTCTTTCTTTCTCTGACTCTGGATTTAGATGGAAACGCTAAGGAAACCAGTGGAGGCTGCTGAGGGGAGGATGGCTCATAATAATGGCTGGAACGGAGTAAATGGAATGGCATCAAAACATGTGTTTGATGTATTTGATACCGTTCCACTTATTGCGCTCCAGCCAGTATCACGAGCCTGTCCTCCCCAATTAACGTGCCACCAACGTCCTGTGGTAGAAACATCTCTTTCAATGAAATACTGGACAGTCATTCCGAAGTCCCAGCGTCCAGGGGACCAGCTACAGTAAGTGAACAGCACTGTAAACAACATATTGTTTCAGGAGATGAAACGCCCCCGTTAAGTCTCGTTCGGGAGAATCATCCCGCTTTCCATTTATATCTAACAGTCATGTTAGAGTGCCTGTGTATCTGTCTCGGAGGACTCAGTGGGCTGTTTTGACAACAAAAAAACCTTGGTCGGAGAGGACGGGACATTGAGTACCATTCCACATGAAGTGAGTCAGAGGCAGAGACAAGGACGACAGCAGAGGCAGACACACACACGTCAGGCATCCAAGAAAGACAGATTGTGTACAACTTAAGACAGAACGTGTAAAACTCTATACACACCAGTCATGACAACAGTTTGAATCATGCTGTTCCCTTACCCACCAGCTGTCCTGTGATGTCTAAAGGCAGACAGTTAACTGAAGCAGCATCCACATCAGAAGGAGGATTATGGCATTGTAACAGTCCACCGCCCCACCAGCCACACACTAGTACATGCTGTTCATAATAGATATGTCATATGTGTGGCTCAAGCACGTGTACATACACAGTGACAGGTTAACAGGTCAGTGATAATGACAATGTGCACCATCATCATCATCATCTTCTTCGGACCATTGTGACATCATCCCTCTGGCGTGCATACCTCTTCCTGCATCATGGAGCCGACACTTCCCCTGCGGACAGCAGAGCCTGTAGACAATATTCCAAAAATACCCTGCACTTCTCAACAAGGTGTTCTGTCTGAGGAGGAAAAAACTGCAGTGGGATGCTTGCCAGGAGGTGAAGACTTTTCCATCCCACCTGAAACCCTGTTGCTGCCAGGCTGAGAGGAGTCTAAGACTTGGGTGGTTTTGAGGTTAAGACCAGCAACACGATGCCACTGCATTTGAGTGTTGGTGACGCACCTTCTGTTGCCCCAAAGCAGAGTCGTGTGGGATCAGATCCCTAACAGGTTCACACACGCACGCACTCAAAACACACACGGAGGGGTGAACAGGGTGGGGTAAACTGGTATTAACCTCAGTGGGATGCAGAGAGAGGGCATTCGTGAGAGATCTGAGAACGGGCTCTCTTCACCTCAGACTAGGAATCATCCTCTCATCATCATTGGGTGGGAGGAGGACCCCCACAGAGACTTTCCAAAACAAAAAGGCCAATCTGAACCCCTATTAATAAAGCAGGACACTCACATTTCGTGCATACCCTTGCCTAATCGCAGGCAGCTGTTATCTCCCTGCAGGAAGTGCTCTTCGCTCTGGGCTCGGCTGTGGTGCTGGAGCAGTGCTGATATCAATACGGGAGGGGACAGGACAGGGACCCGGCTACAGCACAGGACGAGGCACCGGGTGATAAGATAGAGTTGTCTCTGTCAGTATCCATCTTTCTTTTCCACTATGTTTCAGTACCCAGAGGGCCCGGCTTCCCCATTCTCCATAAGGCATAGAGACCCTGGTATGGAGAACTGTAGGTCCTAACCTTTTAGGCAGAGAGAAAGTGATGGGGACCTCTGTCTACAGAACTCTCCTTCTACGCACTGGAGGTTTCAGCGTGTCTGACTACATCCAAAAGTTCACGGTAAGAGACCTGGCTCTCATTGCTTCTGGGTTGAGATTATACAAGCTAGTTTTATTTTTGTCATTTTATTTCATCAGGTTCGTGGATGAAATGTCTGATGATTCAAGACAGACCATTGGTCACACAAGGTTGCCTAATAATGATAGGCATCTAATAAAAGACGCTAGACAAAACTAAATGAATTACTGACTAGGCTCTAGAACATTTATGTTTTATGATTTTATTCATAAGGGCCAGGGGTTACGTAATATTGAAACACAAATCATCATACACTCAAAGAAAACGATGCATCGGCATCACTGAACAGAAATGAACAAACAGCCTCGTGCTCAAAATGACATTAGTAATCGGTCAGTGAAGCGAGACCAAGTCACATTCACTGTACCATAGCTAACTCCTTTAGTTTTCAGCATTGCCCTTAACACAGCATGGGAGCATGGGGAAATGTTATTTGGAGGTGGTCAGGTGGAAAATAACATTTGGGAGAGGAGTGGGTTATTACGGCTGAGTCTTGTTTTTCTCAATTACCTTTCAAGTGCTTGAATTAAGACTTCCTTGTGAAGTTGTAGTTTTGAAGGTCTGTTTTTCTCTATCCATATCAAAAATATCTTCAGGAAAATGATAACAGTTTGTGTGTGTGTGTGTGTGTGTTGTGTGTTCTTCAGAGAGAGGAAGGGGAGGACCATCCTCCTTAGTGAATTTCAACAAATAAAAATAGTGAAACATTAAAAATGTTACCCTTTTTAGTTAAAACTATACTAAATATATTCACGTCACCAAATAATTAAAACACACTGTTTTGCAATGAAGGTCTACAGTAGCCTCAAATAAATTCTGTAGAGTAGCACCATGGTGTAGCTGGAGGACAGCTAATTTCCATCCTCCTCTGGGTACATTGACTTCATTAAAAAACCTAGGAGGCTTCCATAGATTTACAAAGAAATTATGACAACTTCCGGAGGACGTCCTCCAACCTACCAGAGCTCTTGCAGCATGAACTGACATGTTGTCCACCCAATCAGAGATCAGAGAATGAATTTAGTAACTAAAGCATAAGCTACAGCTAGCTAGCACTTCAGTGCATACAATGTGGTGAGTAGTTGACTCAAAGAGAGAGAAAGACAATAGTTGAACAGTTGGCTATGACTATCCAAAACTGGAATTCTCCCAAGTCAAGGTAAGATTTTGGCTTTATACATTTATTGCCACTGGTGCCCGCCGGTGCAGCTGCTAAACTGCTTGCTGTTGACTGTACACTGCACTGCTTGATTGTAGCAGGTTTAATAACGTGTTAGTTCTAGTAACTACAGTATGTTGACTATGACTTTAACATGGTGACAACAATGTAGGTTGTGTGGGATCATTCTTCCAATTCTGTTGAAAAACATTCCTTAAATGGAAGCAAACAGATCGAAACAGGGATAAACATACCTGAATTTGTCCATTAGAACTCTCGTTTGCAACTGTTGGACTAATGAATAGACCCTAGATTAGCTAGATGCAGGCAAGAGTGTGCAAGGCGGTATTGAATGTGTCCAATGTCTGTCACCTCGATTACTCACATTGTTATCTCGACCGATGTACCTACAATGTAAACATTAATTCATAGGCTAGGTTGTAGAAACCAAACGATGGGTATAGGGGAAATTCGACTATCACGCACTATCCTAAACCTATCGATGTTATATTGAGCTGGGTGAAAGGAATATGAACGACAGTCATTCAATATGCTGTAATAAAAATGTGTCCATGCTCATAAAAAAAAATAGATTTGTTCTCCCTCATCTTAAACGGCACCAACCACTGGTGTATTATCCATAGCTTTAACTCTGGCAGCTGGCTTAAGAACATACACAAGTCCCTATTATCCTCTGGGAAGCTGTACTTGTTGAGTGATTTATGAGCAACATTCCCTTTAAACTGTGCGGGTGCACAGTAGCCCCGAGACTGCCACACAACACCTCTGGGACCCAAGCAGAAGAACTATAAGCCAATGGAGAGAAGCACCACACGAGATTGAACAATTTTCTAGAGCAGTGGTCACCAACCTCTCAATCGCAATCTTCAAGTCACTCCTAGTCAATAAATCCTTGTGTTCCTATTTTCTTTTTATTAATCTCGGGCCAGCAGCACACCACCCTGGATCCCACTGCTGGCTTGCCTCTGAAGCTAAGCAGGGTTGGTTCAGGTCAGTCCCTTAATTGGAAACTCTGAATCCCTGAATTTGAATCCCTGAATCCCTGAATTTTAAAACCTCTGGTCTAAAAAAAAAGATCCCAATGCCCCAGGGCAGTGATTGAGGACATTGCCCTGTGTAAGGTGCTGTCTTTCGGATGGGATGTTACACGGGTGTCCTGACTCTCTGTGGTCACTAAAGATCCCATGGCACTTATCATACGATAATGTTAACCCTGGTGTCCTGGCTAAATTCCCAATTTGGCCCTCATACAATCATGGCAACATAATCATCCCCAGTTTACAATTGGCCCATTCATCCCCCCTCCTTATCCCCTGTAACTATTCCCCAGGTCGTTGCTGTAAATGAGAATGTGTTCTCAGTCAATTTACCTGGTAAAATAACTGTAAAATAAAAAATATATGTATATGGGTTACGGTAGGTGCACCCGATTCAGCAGCCCTGCGCCCGGGTAGGTGAACCGTTGCCAATTTGAAAGATTTTATGTGTCTTAATGTACAAACTCTGGCTTCCTGGCAGGCTCAGACAGCAAATGAAGTGTACTATATGTCTTCCACTGGTCAATCGGATGGCTCCGATTACCGTGTCTGCAGTAACATGGCAGGCATCAAATGAAGCTTCAGCGAAATTGATACTGTGAGATTTCAAAAAATGTAAAACCATGACTAGAGAGAGTCTGCCAACGAATACAGCAAAGAGCTGCTGTTTTTATAAGTGAGTTGATGTTTAAGTTATTACTCAGCCCTGTCAACACTCTGTAAGCCATGAAATGTGCTTTATTTCTTCCTATTTCCATTCAGCGCTACAACAAGCATTGCAGCAGTAATCAATGAGTAGGAAAGTGTATCGATAGGCTGGCGTTGTTGTCATTATTAGCTGCTTGGGTCTTTTTTAATAGGAATATTTCACATTCTCTGTTCATAAAAGTAACAATATGCATCTGTGCATGAGGCAGAAATAATGCCGTGCAATTCGAGTTTTGCCATCAACTGGAAGATGGTGTCCCTTTATGGTGAGTGTCAGTGGAGGACAGGGAGAGCGGAGGGGATGTTGAGAGGCGGACCATCATGCATCCATATGCAGGCACAATCGGCCCAGTAAAGTAAAAAGAAAAAGCTAATTAGTTAAATGTATGCCCACTCGGCGGTGCCTCACAAGTAATACGACAATGGATCTATAACATGTATGCTCATATAATTTCAAAAAATGTCCCGAACAACAATGCATTGACAGGGCAATTCAAGCAAAGCCCATATGCGGTGATAATATATGGTTTACTGCACAAACCTGATTGCCACAGTGCTGTTTTTAATTGGTTAATGTTGCATAGGTTTTTTAAGTGTTGTTTAAAAAAAAATCTGAGAGGGAGATCTCGGCATGCATTTTGACTCAGAAAGTGATCTTGACACCGAAAAGGTTGAGGACCACTGGTCTAGAGTTTTCCCTATTAATACTTTCAACGTTTCCCTTTACTGTTCAATTGTGGTCGAATCAACGCAATATCAGCCACTTTTAATGCAACATATAGAAAAAGAAAGAGAACTATGCAATAATTGTTTTTTTAGACAGAAAGCATCGAGTAAGATTATATTGCATTGACATGCAGGATTCTACACTTTACCAGTGCGCCATAACCAATCAGAGTTGCATTAGGCCTATATGCAAATAGACCTTTGCCATATATGGGTCTGTGCCGTTTACTTTGAACTGGACTGTGTTTACAGCATGAGTGATCATGATTAGATGCGCTTGTTTTGAAATCAAAGTGAGAGCAGCATGTAGCCACGTGTGCACATTTTGGTAATATCCTTTGCTAGTTAGTGAATTAGATCATTTGTAGTCAGCAATAGGGGAGTGATTGCTTCCTACAAGAGCACAAAATGTGTATATTTCTAGACATCTTTGAAAAGTGAGTCAGGTAAAAGAGATTTTTTGTTTTGTTTTAAAGGGTCCGTGTTGTATTTTGAGACAGGCTTGAATAAGCCAAGTAGCCAATAGGCAGAGGGTAGCATCATTTGTCTGATTCTCTGTAATAATGGTATGGGAATAACAATGCATTCTATTTTGTAAACAACACAACACAACATGTTCAGTCACCTCCTTGTCTGAAGGACAAGTGGATAAACAGGTTCATATTAAGAGCAACCTGTTTTTCCCCTAGAAGTCTGTACAAAATACAATACAAAATGTAACGTGTAAATACCTGTTGTTAAATGGGAAACAGCACGTTTGTTGTGCAGGGCTTAACAATATTGATGGCTGTCGATGGCTAAATCTGTAGCATGAAGACAACTGTGTTAGCAGTGGGCTTATGTGACCATTACATCAGTGTATGCTAGCTAACACACTTATTTACAGCAATCATATGCCAAAGCACATCCCAGAAAGCCCTTCAATCCCTAACAGGTACCATATACCCACACATGTATAAATCAGTAACGTACAGCAAACTTGTACACATTGTAAAATATAAAATATAAAACAGTATTCAGAACGTGACCTAACCCTTGCATCACATTTTCATACTGTGAAGACCTGACGTTCGCGATCTCCCCCTATCTGCACGTGGGGCCAATCACAACACACCTTATTGTCATCAGAGTTGAACCAACCAATAAGAATGCTTGAACATTAAATACACATTTCTTTAGAGGCAAGTGGAAACATAACCAACCCTATTACACATACACTCAATTTGTATTTGGTAGCATTGCCTTTAAATTGTTTAACTTGGGTCAAACGTTTCGGGTTGCCTTCCACAAGCTCCCCACAATAAGTTGGGTGAATTTTGGCCCATTCCTCCTGACAGAGCTGGTGTAACTGAGTCAGGTTTGTGCGCCTCCTTGCTCGCACACGCTTCTTCAGTTCTGCCCACAAATGTTCTAAAGGATTTAGGTCAGGGCTTTGTGATGGCCACTCCAATACCTTGACTTTGTTGTCCTTAAGCCATTTTGCCACAACTTTGGAAGTATGCTTGGGGTCATTGTCCATTTGGAAGACCGATTTGCGACCAAGCTTTAACTTCCTGACTGATGTCTTGAGATGTTGCTTCAATATATCCACATCATATTCCTACCTCATGATGCCATCTATTTTGTGAAGTGCACCAGTTCTTCCTGCAGCAAAGCACCCCCACAACATGATGCTGCCACCCCCGTGCTTCACGGTTGGAATGGTGTTCTTCGGCTTGCAAGCCTCCCCTTTTTCCTCCAAACAAACATAGTCATTATGGCCAAACAGTTCTATTTTTGTTTCATCAAACCAGAGGACATTTCTCCAAAAAGTATGATCTTTGTCCCCATGTGCAGTTGCAATCCATAATCTGGCTTTTTTCATGGTGGTTTTGGAGCAGTGGCTTCTTCCTTGCTGAGCGGTCTTTCAGGTGATCGACATTAGGTATCTGTTTCCTCCAGCGTCTTCTCAAGGTCTTTTGCTGTTGTTCTGGGTTTGATTTGCACTTTTCACACCAAAGTAGGTTCATCTCTAGGAGACAGAACACGTCTCCTTCCTGAGCGGTATGACGGCTGCGTGGTCCCATGGTGTTTATGGTTTTTTATTTCAATTACTTGTGTCATGCACATAGTAGATGTCCTAATCGACTTGCCAAAACTATAGATTTGTTAACAAGACATTTGTGGAGTGGTTGAAAAATGAGTTTTAATGACTCCAACCTAAGTGTATGTAAACTTCCGACTTCAACTGTACAGTGTATCATGTTAATGTCAGGGGTCATGGAGAAAGATGAGAACTAGGTACAGCAAAAACGTTCCATCACTAGCTCTGCAAACAGATCAAAATACTGATTCCTCTGGTCTGCCAACAGCACTAACTAGTCCCACTAGTCAAACACCTTGCCACGCACACTTAGATGCATCAAACACTT